>NW_022639455.1:3611635-3613561 GCF_010583005.1 Odontomachus brunneus | reverse complement strand
CTGACCTTCGCTACGCAACCCAAGGTCAAACTGATGTGATCAGTAAATACATCTTTTTAAACGCCACAACTTTTGTCTGAAACATTTTTTTGTAAAACTTATATTTTTCCTGATATTCGGGCGTCCCGGTACTTTCCGAACACCCTGTATAGTCGATCTCACATCGATCTTCGAGATGATGACTATAATCCTAGATATGGATCGTGCGTTATTCGCGACTTTTGCGTCAATCTCGTCGATTACGATTACTTACTCGACATTTTCTACCAAGAAATTTGTTAAATCCTTCATTGTTGTATTGCTAAACGTCATACTGCCTTCAAAGTTATTTACTAAGATTATTTCTAAATTTTCAGCTTGATACGGCTCGAATTTCTGTATTTTCAAATCCGGAACACCTCTGTTCAGATACTCCTTCATTGATATGATGCTATTTTTTATGCATTTTTCCTTATACCAATGAATGGTGCTACATAAGTGCAAGTCCGGGACTAAGAACAATATACACAGTGTTCAGTTTATTTCTTTCTCATAGATCAAAGCGCTATAAGTAGAGTAAAACAACTAATTATCGACATCTGCTTCAGTCATTGACACTCTAGAAGAAACTAGGTTTTTCTTGCGACTAATATAGAACAGATCTTTATAACTAAAACTATGAATATATGTTGCAAGAAAAATCTGGTTTTCCTAGGAAGTCATAGGCCAAGGATGATGACCATAATTTGGCTTTATTCTATATTTGTTTAAAAAAACAATTTGTTAAAAAGAAAAATAGACTCGATAAATATTTAAGATGGTATCCCCCATATGATAGTATTCTAAATGCTATAAGAAATCGCGGATATAGATATTCACTTTCGTACGAGAGAACTACTTTGTCCGACAATCGTATAGTTACTTACGAACGTCTTCAATGATGATTTCGGGTTCAACCGCTATAATCAAACCGCTCGTTATGACGAGGACTGCGAAGATGGTATGTATCATGGTATGCGAAGAGTTTGTTGGTTATATATAAACTTAATGAGGACCTATAAATACCGAAGAAATACCGAGCGATAGCGACGTGTAAGAATTGGACGATTAATCGGCGATACGCCGATTAAGCTGAATAATTTAAACGACAAAATCACTTCTTTGTCTTCTCTGTCCTATATCTTCTGTCAATATGTTTACCCGACGAGTCGAGATTCGTATTTTAGACGCGTATTTGATCACATGTCAAGACGATGTAAATCACGTGCGCTTTTTTGGTTTAGCTAAGGCTATGAAGAAGCCAAGAAAATAACATTAAACATGTAAACATCAAAAGTTCCCGTGAAATCGTGCGATACATGTTCGTGAGCCATCCTGATCGATTATTTGGAATTATATAATTCTTGAAACGCGAGAGTTATAATTTCTCATCTTAACACATTGCAAGTTGAAGACGTAGTTTTATAATGGAGAGTGGAGCATAAGAAATATGAGATGCAATATACCGTAAAATTTTATTTGATTTTTTTTACAAGGAGTAATACTGAGACAGAAAAATATCTGAAAGTAGAAAATGATCACGAATGAATTTAAATACTAGAAATTTATTTGTAAATTGTATATCATTATTTGTAAATTGTATATCATTTATTTGTAAATTATATATAATTTATTTGTAAATTGTATATCATTAGAGCTATTCTCTTATTTGTACGCAAAGAATTTCTTTTTTGCATACTAGTAACAGCGATTGCTACTGCTGCTTGTGCAAGATCGCACGAATTACATTTCTAAGACGTAAATACGGATTTATACGTTTCTATGTATAGATGGGGTATCTTCAATGTAGCAATGTTTTATATATTAATATTTATAAAATTAAAAGATATATATATATATATATATATATATATATATATATATATATATATATATATATATATATAT
>NW_022639455.1:3608936-3611015 GCF_010583005.1 Odontomachus brunneus | reverse complement strand
ATATATATATATATATATATATATATATATATATATATATATATATATATATATATATCACACACACAGAAAATAATTGGCTTGGTACTGATAAAAATTCTGTTACCAAAGCAAAAGCACGTTTGCTATTTGATGATCGTTTAACGGAAAAAGACCGAACAGTTACCGTTACAAATCATTTTTTATTATTTGTCATTTTAACAGATATACATTGCCTGAAATATTAGTCACATTATTTTCTGGGTGTACAAAGTTTTATAAGTAACTTAGTATATATAAATATATATAGTAAATATTATAAGTAACTTAGAATATCAGTTATAAATATAATGGCAAGCACGAGCGGTTTGTTCGAAGCCAAATGAAATTTTTGTGTGGCGATAATTCGTGCGAGTTCGCATCACTGCTGACTAGTCAGAGCGAGGTAGTTGCTGTTAGGTGATACGTGCGTGTGCGTGAAATATTGCGACATTAAAAATTAGTAGTTTCAAAAAAACAAATCTGGTATTTATGTAATAATTACGTGTTGCTATTTCTTTTCCAAAATTCTTGTAGAAAGGAATATTTCTTTATTAATACAACTCTGATTTCCTGATCATTTCTAACCACTGTATTGCTAGCAAGTCAAATTTATGATTTGTTGGATTAATTATGCAATAACATTTGCATCCATTACAGAAATGTTGCTACGGTCAAATTGAAAGCAACAAATCATTAATTTCTATTGTTTGCTGTTCTATATTATCGACCATGTGTTGTGGGTACTGGTATTTTATTACATTAGCAAAACAATTTTTCTTAGTGTACGTATATAATTTTTATTACGTTTATTCAAAGTACAAATAATTTTGTATCATTTTTCATCTTTCTTTATCATCAAATTTTAACTTCACAAAATGTCAGCATCGTAAATGCGTTAAAGAGAATTCTTTCGTATACTCCGAGAAAAAGAACTTTAACAATCGTTTGTTATCTTTTCTTGAACTCCGAAGCATACGTGTACACTCACTTTCTGGATAATTATATACTTTGTATTAATATAGTTTCGATGCAGTTTGAAATGTAGCTAATGATTTAATTTGGTTGAAATGGTTCAATTAAGAAAACAACTTCTGGGAATTTAAACAAAACCAGTTCTATCATATTAGATCATCGGCTGCGTTCTACATTGCATCGGAAAGGAAAGGGTCTAAACTATAGAAATAAAGTTTGCATTCGTTTGCTTAGTGTTTCGTACATTGTTTTTCACTGATGTTAGTAAATATGTGCATGAAATGGTCACGATTGCGAGCTACCATTTACAAGTTTGCGTGGTGAATAGTTATGATAGTAGCCGAAGTAATAGTATACAAGACACCCGACATTATAACTGTAATGAAGGACTACAAAAAGAATTAAGTGCTTTTATGATACTTTTATCTATGAAGTAAAAGTATAATAAAGAGCCACTGTTAATTCCGTGTACTGTCATTCGACTTCTGTGATAAACGATTGACTTACAAACTCGTGAGCAATGGCTCGCAATCATGACCATTTAAACCGCACTTTTTGCAATTTCGGAGAACATTTTACAAACGATTGTAAATAAAATATCGCTTGATAAGGAACTTTAAGACCAGCGTCGCACGTTTCGCGATTTCATATCTTTTGCCATGTATGCTGACTGAAACTCTGTAGGCAGGAAGAATTAGTTACCTGAAGAGTTACTATCGTGCACTGAAAGATCTACGCAATGAAGTAAGCTGCCTACAGTGCATGCCGGTGAGCATGTATGTCGAGAAGTATGACATCGCGCATCATGTGTTGTTACACGACTAGGTTAACTTAAAGAATTACGTTATCTTGAGCCGTTAAAAAAATGTCAGGAATCATTAATTTTTTTTAACGCAATTCTCTAAATTATAAATTATGAATAATTTCCCTTATTTACAATGTTTAATATATGGTTTGATGAACATTTTGTGAGTGATTAAAAAAAATATAAAATATAACCGAGTTATAGGATTATATATATATATATATATATATATATATATATATATATATATATATATATATATATATATATATATATATATA
>NW_022639455.1:3556164-3608827 GCF_010583005.1 Odontomachus brunneus | reverse complement strand
CGTAAGACGGACCAAAAGAAAAATATAAGTAGAACACATTAAAGTGAACAAAAATTATATAGGCCATTTTTCAAACAACCACGTACAATTTCGAGATATTAATTAAAATAGTTGAGCATATCAGAGCGCGGCGACACGGCAGGTGGGACATACAGCTCGCCGCGGCCGACGAAGAAAATGGATGATTGCTCACGGGCCTATCTTATAGGCCAGAGAGGTGGGCCTTTTGACATACTGAAATGAGTAGCTCCGTGTGTGCGTCCGTGTACGTGTGCGTTTTTCCATTTTCTTCGCCGACCGCTGCGAGCCGTATGTCCCGCCTATCGCATCGCGCGTTCTAATTTGTCCAACTATTTCAATTAATATCTCGAAATTTTACGTGGTTGTTTGAAAAATGACCCATACAATTTTTGTTCACTTTTATGTGTTCTACTTATATTTTTCTTTTGGTCCGTCTTACGCGGGACACCCTGTATATATGTCTTGCGAAGTTTCTTTGCTGAAATGCGCATTGATGATATACTCGACATCTTCAGAACCAATTGTCTAATTTGTTACATATATTTTTAACAAAATTATCCAGAGCATAACGTAGAGGTTCTGAGAGAAATAGAGAATCGTGGAAATCATAGTAAGTTAAAGGCAAAAATTCGATTTTTGTCTAAAAGATTTAGTTTTACGTATTTATTATTAAAAAGTAATTAATTGTATATAAAAGATACAAGTACGAACGTACGATGCGCCCTAGAAAATCTTGATAGAGAGCATGTGTACCAAAGTAGAGACCGAGTAATTGGTTTTTAAAGATATCGTATACACTATCAGTGTGCAAAGGAAATTCGCGGAACATCTTATAACTCGGCTATTTTTTAAAACTATTTCAGGCTAGTCTGTTAATAAGAAAATAAAGAAAAATTACATTAAAAATTGACACTAAAAGATGACACTCTTTTGACATTCTCTCATTGAGAGAGAAAATAAAAATAAAAGATGCTCTAATTCGAAATTTCTGCAATTAATTGTACCAACATGTTTTATGTAGCAATAATCGTTGCAATCAATGTTGTCAATTGATTTTTGAAGATATCGTATACACTATCAGTGCGCAAAGAAGCACTATCAGTGCGCGGAACATCCTACAGCGCGGCTATTTTTTAAAATCATTTTCACAAAATTTTCTCCAAAACATATACTAAACATTGTAAATAAAGGAAATCTTAATAATTTATAGTTGTGTCGAAAAAAATTAGCGATTTCAGACGATTTTTCAGCGCCTCAAGATAGCATGACACCTTATATTAATCGTACTGATGACTAACAATTGTGCTAAAATAATTCTTATCGTAGCGATAAAATAAAAACAACGTACTTAGTAATGTACTATCTATGATAGATATCTATGATATTTATATATTGGATGTCTTAAGACACGTTTTACATTTTCCGTGATAATATTGGAAACGTCCGCCTCGATTTTATTAAGCATTTCAGGCCTAAACCAGCTGAAGGTACCATGATAAAGTGATGTAAGGAAACTGACCCATTCGGCAGTTGACCAGTCAACGCTTTTGTTATGGAATGTCTCTCTATACTCGTTATCAACATTAAAATTCATTGAGATCCTATAATGTAGTTCGTATTGTAGGTTGTGACCGTTCTTGACATATATACTATTTATAATGATATGGGATGTGACGTTCAAGAAATTCTCAGTCACAGTGTTTTGGTAATTTATAGGTGCATGGAACTCTTCATGGATTGTGACACCGACTATGTGATACCAAGTATACACTTGGATGTGTGGAAAGTACACGTCAAATTCTATATGACGCATATCCAAAGTAGATCTGAAAAACAACAGTTTTAGTCTAATATTGTACTTGGCTGCTCACAATCCGCCATCAAATCGATGATGCGAATCGTTTTGTTTGAATACGATTATTATTTTATTTATCGTACACAGAGAAAGTATTGCAAGAAAATTACAGAAATATTTTTGTAATAATAAACCAAATAGAAAATCTTTGTTTAAAAATGATACATTCTGATTTTTTACTGGAGAATTTTTGCAATTGTTTGAAGTTTTTTTATATTGTATACACCAGATTGTCAAATTTACTATTTCTATAGTAACATATACTACAATTTTGGTATAAACGAGTTTTACCAAAAATATTGTAAAAATAAATATAGTTTAAATGTCGTTTTTTTTTCTTGTACGATAAGTATTGTCGCATGTGCCAATTGATTGGTGGATAAAACATTTCTATATTAGATATAAAGAAATATTCTATTTGAAAATTCTATTTGAATATTCTATTTGAATATTCTATTTGAAATTCTCTACTCGATAATTGGCATATATCCGATAATATTCTTCATAGATAAAATATTAGTTTGTCGGTGGTCAACCGATCAACTGATCAACCGATCGATCATGCATTAATTTTCGAGATAAGGCAGTTATTCCGAGTTTGGATCGTACGTTATCCGTGAAGAAGTTCCGAATCTTTAATATACTGAACGTAATTACTTACTCGACATTATTTATCGTGAAATTTGTTAGACCATGGATAAATATATCCTTGAAAGTCACAGTGCCATTACAATGTTTTTCGAAAATAAATTCGTAATTCTTTATGTAATATGGTTCGCAACGCGGTACATCCAAATCCCGAATTCCGTTGGCTAAGTAAGGGCTCAGTGATTCTATGGTATCCTTTATGCATTGTTTTAAGTTCTCTTGGCCACGACATTTGTGCAGCGTCGGTACTGAGAACAAGATAAACAATATATAAGCAATTTATTACTTGCATATATATTAAAGCAACATAAATGTATTTTGTTTTCCGTGATCCGGAAAACACACGATATTCTTTGAAAAGAAAATTTGAGTAAACAAGTATTTGAAATTATTTGTATCTGCTATAGAAATAGGTTTCTAATCGTTACGAAAAAATAGGTATTCACTCTCATTCGAGGAAACCACTTTGCTTGATGATCGCCGATTTACTTACAAACTCCTGCATTATTGTCGTTACATTTCACGGCATATGATCTCACCGCCACTAAGCTGCACGTTGCAACGAAAACCGCGAAAATAGTATGCATCGTGGTTGATTCTAGGTTGATTTAAAACTTAGCGATGTGTCGAAATACCAAGAGATTCTAAACAGTGAATTTACCGATCAATCGGCTATATTCTGATTATGAGACTTCAACGACAAATAACTACATCGTATTGCTTTCGTCTTCACGTCTTCAGCTGATCTGTTGGTTCCACGTGTCAGAATTTGTATATGAAACATGAATATCACATGACCGTGCACGTGATCTCGTGATTTAACATTGAGCTCAGAGAACACTGCTAACATGTAAATATTGTACGCCGAAAGTTCTCGCGAAATCGCGCGATTCTCGATCATCGTCCTTCAAGACAACTATTTAGATGGAAATAATCGGCCAGCTCGTATGGTAATTTTTTTTTATATCTTGAGAATAGGATATTTATTTGTATCTTGCGCAGGATTATACGATTTTACAAAAGAGAGATTATATTGAGAAAAATTATAGTTAAAATTATTTCTTCTGTAATATTTCTTCTACGGGTACTGACGTCGTTTTTCGCTGCATAAAATTGCACGAACTATGCCCCTGAGACGTAAAGTCGAATTTATATATTATGATTAGTTACAGATACAATTGCTTACGATTAACCTTATAATCTTAAGGATTGTTATGTTTCTAGCTATTTATTACGTTTGTTCAAAATTCAAATAAATTTCCATACTTTATTCTTTTCCACTTTTGCTTTTGGTAAAAATGTCAGAATTGCAAAGGCGTTGTAGAGAATTTCTTTCATCTTCTTGAAAGAAATTCTCTATTTCAGAAAAAGGAAATAATTTAATTGTCGTCTTTTCTGGAATTCTCGCGGACATATATATGTATTTTCCATGTAATTGGATACTTTGTATCAATATAGTGTGGATGTATCTAATGATTTAATTCAGTTGAAATGGTTCAAGTAGGAAAACGACTTCTGAGAATTAAAGAAAAACTAGTTCTATTACATTGATTACTTTGTAATTGGATACTTTGTATCAATATAGTGTGGATGTATCTAATGATTTAATTCAGTTGAAATGGTTCAAGTAGGAAAACGACTTCTGAGAATTAAAGAAAAACTAGTTCTATTACATCGGATTATCGGCTGCGTTCTACATTGCACACACACACACACACACACACACACATACACATCGGAAAAGAAAGGGTCTAAACTATAGAAATAAAGTGTACACTCGTTTAGTTAGCGTTTCGTAAATTTTTTTTCATTGACGTTAGAACATATATATACATATATGAAATCATCGATGTCACGATTGCGAGCTACCATTTACGAACTTGCATGGTGAATAGTTATGATAGTAGCCGAAGTGATAGTATATAAGTCACCCGACATTACAACTGTAATGGAGAGCTATAAAAAGAATTAAGTACTTTTATGATACTTTTATTTATCAAGTAAAAATATAATTAAAAGCCACTGTTAACTCCGTATATAATCATTCGACTTCTGTGATAAACAATTGACCTGCAAACTCGCGAGCAATGGTTTGCAATCGTGACTATTTGAATCGCACTTTTCGCAATATTAGAGTACATTTTACAAACGATTGTAAGTGAAATATTACTTAGTCAGGAACTTTAAGACTAGTGTCGCACATTTCGCAATTTCATATCTTTTGCCATGCATGCTAATTGAAACCTTCTAGGCAGCAAGAATCAATTAACTAAAGACTATCGTACAATGGAAGATCTATGCAATAAAATAAGCTGTTTACAGTGCATTTCGGTTAGCATGTACGTCGAGAAGTATGAAATCGTGCAACGTGTGTCTACGTAACTAGGTTAATTTAAGGAATTATATTATTTTGAGCCACTGAAAAAGTCAAGAATCATTAATTTTTTTAACGCAGTTATTATAAATTATGAACAATTTTCTTTAATTATGATGTTTAGTATATGGTTTGATGAACATTTTATGAGTGATTTAAAAAAATATACCCGAGTTATAGGATTATATACATGTCTCACGAAGTTGCTTTGCTCAAACGCGCATTGATGATATACTCGACATTTTGAGAACCAATTGTCCCATTGGTTTCTAATTTGTTACACATATTTTTAACACATATTTTTATAAGATTATCCAGAGCGCAATGTAGAGGTTCTGAGAGAAATAGAGAATTGTAGAAATCACAGTAAGTTGAAAACAAAAATTCAATTTTTGTCTAAAAGATTTAGCTTTACACATTTATTATTAAAAAGTAATTAATTTTATCTAAAAGATATAAATTTGATCGTACGTTGCGCCCTAGAAAATTTTGTTAAAGAGCATGTGTATCAAAGTAGAAATTAATTGAGTAATTGGTTTTTGAAGATATCGTATACACTATCCGTGCGCAAAGGAGCTTCGCGAAACGTCTTACAACTCGGCTACTTTTTAAAACCATTTCCACAAAATTTTCACAAAAACATGTACTAAACATTGCAAATAAAGAAAATCTTAATAACTTATAGTAGTGTCGAAAAAAAAGCGATTTCAGACGTTTTTCCAACGCGTCAGGATAGCATGACCCCTTAAATTGATTGTGCTGATGACTAACAATTGTAATAAAACAATTTTTATCATAACGATGAAAACAACGTACTTAGTAACGTACTATTTGTGACATTGGATGGCTCACGACATGTTTTGAGTTTCTCCTGTTAATATTGGAAGCGTCCCTCTCGACTTTGTTAAGTATTTCAGGCGCAAACCAGCCGGTGAAGAGATACGTAAGGAATTTGTCCCATTGCTCGGGGATCAACCGTTTGTTACGGCGTGACTCTCTATTGTCGTCTTTAACATTCAAATTCACTGCGATCCTATAATCTTGTAGTTCGTATTCTAGATTGTTACTGTTCTCGTCATATACACCCTTTATAATAATATGGGATGTGATGTCCAAGAAATCCTCAGTCATATTGTTTCCGTATTTTATAGGTATATGGTACACTTCACCGATTATGTCATAGAAAGCGTACACTTGAATGTGTGGAAAGTACACCTCAAATTTAATTTTACGCATATCAAAAGTAGATCTGAAAAACCACAGTTTTAATCGAATATTGTACTTAGCTATTTATCATCCGCCATTAAATCGATAATGCGAATCGTTTGTGTGAATAAGACTATTATTTCATTTATCGTATACGAACAAAATAATGTAATAAAAATTACAGAAAAGTTTCTGTAATAATAAACCATATAGAAAATCTTTGTTTAAAAATGACACATTCTGACATTTTACTGCAGAATTTTTGCAATTGCTTGAATGTTTTTTATATTATATACACCAAGTAGATGTTCAAATTTACTATTTCTATAGTAATTTATACTACAATTTCGATATAAACAAGTTTTACAATAAATATTGTAAAAAGAAATATAACTTTAATTTCGTTTTTCCTCCGTATACGATAAGTGTTGTCGCATGTGCCAGTTGAATGATGGATAAAATATTGCTATATTAGATATAAAGAAATATTCTATTTGATAATTGGAAATTCTCTACTCGATAATGGGCACATATTCGACAATATTCTTCATAGATAAAATATTAGTTTGTCGGTGGTACTGATCAACCGATCGTTCATGCATTAATTTTCGAGATAAGGCAGTTATTCCGAGTTTGGATCGTACGTTATCCGTGAAGGAATTCCGAATCTTTAATATACTGAACGTAATTACTTACTCGACATTATTTATCGTGAAATTTGTTAGACCGTAGATAATTATATCCTTGAAAGTCGCAGTACCATTAAATCGATGTTTTAAATCAAATTCGTAACGCTTTATATGATATGGTTCGCAACCCGGTAAATTCAAATCCGGAATTCCATTGGCTAAGTAAGGCCTCAGCGATTCTAAGGTATCTTTTATGCATTGTTTTAAGTTGTTTTTGCCACGACATGTGTACAGCTGCGATACTAAGAACAAGATAAACAGTATGTTTGCAATTTATTACTTGCGCGTACATTAAATAGCCACAAATATATTTCGTATTGGTGTGTATTCCGGAAAGCACATGAAGTTCTTTGAAAAGAAAAGTCGAGTAAACAAGTGTTTGAGATTATTTGTATCTTCTCTAGTAGGATTCTAATCGTTATGAAAAAAACACGTATTCATAATCGTTCGAGGAAACCACTTTGCTTGATGATCGCCGATTTACTTACAAACGTCTGCATTATTATCGTTAGATCTCACGGCATATGATTTCACCGTCGCTAAGCTGCACGTTACAACGAGGATCGCGAAAATAGTATGCATCGTGTCTGATTCTAGATTGAAACTTATCGATGCGTCGAAATACCATGAGACTCTAAACCGCGAATTTACCGGTTGATTGGCAATGTTTTGATGATGAGACTTCGACAATAAATTATTACCACGTGTTGGTTTCGTCTTCACGTCTTCCTCTGATCTGCTGGCTCCACGTGTCAGAATTTATATGTGAAACACGAACATCACGTCCGTGGTCTCGTGGTTTAACATTGAGATCAGAGAACAATCAGAGAATGGTAAGATGTAAAGATTATACGCCGAATCGAAATTTTCGCAAAATCGCGCGATTTTCGATCAGCATACTTCAAGACGACTATGTAGATGGAAATAATCGGCCAGCTCGAGTGTTTTTTCTTTATATCTTGAGAGCAGGGTGTTTATTTATATCTTTTGCAGGATTTCATAAAAGAGAGATTATATTGAGAAATATTACAGTTAAAAATATTTCTTCTATAATGTTTCTTCTGCGGATACTGACGTCGAATTTTGCTGCATAAAATTGCACGAACTATGCCCCTGAGACGTAAAGTCGAATTTATACATTATGATTATTTACAGATACAATTGTTTACGATTAATGTTATAATGTCAAGGATAGTTTGTCATGTTACTAGCTATTTATTACGTCTGTTCAAAGTACAAGTAAATTTCTATACTTTATTCTTTTCCGCTTTCGGTTTTGGTAAAAATGTCAGAATCGCAAATGCATTGTAGAGAATTTCTTTCGTCTTCTCCAGGAAAAGAAAATAGCTTAATTGTCGATTTCTATTCTGACATTCTCGCGGATACATGTATACATTTTCCGTGTAATGGGATACTTGGTATCAATATAGGTTGGATATTTTTCTCTTGATGCAGTTTGAAATACAATCGATTGTTTAATGAGCGCACATAATTTCTGAGAATTATTGAAAAACAAGTTCCCTCATGTGACGATCGGAGTTACCTTTCAACCTGCATCGTGGAGAAAGTGTCGAAAATGTATTAAAATGAAGTGTTTATTTGTTTGCACAACAATTTCCACATGTTTTTTCTCGATAAAGTGAGAAGCGCATGAAATGGTCTTTATTGTGAGCCACTACTAACAAGTTTGCTCGGCAATCGGTGATGACAGGAGCCGAAGTGATAGTAAACGAGACATGCAACAATACAACTAGTAACAGAAGACTGTAACAAGAAAACTTAAGTGTCTTTATTGTACTTTTATCTATTAGATAAAGGTATAATAAATCACTACTTACATCGTGTGCTATCATTCGATTTCTATCATAACTAATTATGTCGTGCAAATCCGTGCGAGCAGCGATTTGCTATCGTGAGCGTTTGATACGCGTTTAAATCATCAGGAGAATTGTTGCGCAACCCGTTCTGCGAACAAGATTACATGCATTCTTGCTCATTATAAAACATCTCACACGTGCACAATCGTTCGTGCCGATAATTAACATAGAATATTATTGTAGAAAATCTATTTTCTCGTCACGATGGTGAAGTAAAAACGACACGCTCTAATAGTAATAACGTTGATATCGACAGTTCCAGTAGGCCTTATTTGTGATTGGTTTGATAATACTTAAAACAATGTATCCGATTCTTGTCACTATTTCAGGATATACTATTTCCCACTTGTTGATCAGATGTTTATTTAAAGTAGCAACGTTGATATTGGGAAATTCCAGGAAATCTTATCTGCGGTTGTCTTGATAATTTGTGAAGCGAAATACCCGACTTTTATCATTATTTGAGGATAATATGTTTCAAACATTGCGTCCAGATATTCATTGAAGCGCAGATTGTTGTACAAGCTGTCTTCTAAATTATGCAATTTGATCTTGGCTACTCTCATATGTAAATCCATGGGTGCTGTTTCCACTTTGAAATATATCAGTCTATCGTCTTTTACATAACGTGTACCGTTCAGCAGGATAAAAGCTCTGACGTCTGTACAAGTTATGCTCATTGGCTGCATTCGTCTTTTTATGGGTGTATTAAACAAAACACCGTTAATATCGTAGTAAGCGAAAAATTCAATATATGGGAAGAAAGCGTCAATTCTCATTTCTAACGATGGTCCGATATATCTGAAAACGATAGTTTTGGGCTAGTTTTGTGCTCAGCTGCTCGCGAACGGCAATAAAAAACACGGTGTGAAATGTTTTGTTTGATCGGTGCTATTATTGTATTTGTCGTACGATGAGCATTGTCGAATATGCCGATTTATTGTCGTATGGAGCATTTGTAAGTCGCCCGGCAATATTTTTTGCGAGCCTCCTAGAAATTCTTTATCTGGCAATCGGCGCATCCAACGATACTTTTTGTGCGACAAAGCAAAAATATTAGCTTAACTACTGATTAGTTGACGAAATTTATTTCGATCCTACATTGATGTTCGGGACAACCATTCCAGTCTGTACGTTATGTACGTTATCCACGGATAAATTTCGACTCGTGTTTCAACCTAATCGATCACGATTACTTACTCGACTTTATATATTTCATATTCTGTTAGACCATAGATCCATATATTCGTAAACGTCGCATTGCCGTTAAATATTACATCCTTCATGCGGACCGTGTACTTATCGATGAGATACGGGTTATGAGGGAATATGTTTAATTGCGGAATACCACGGGATAAGTAAGGCTGCATCGCTTTTATGTTCTGCTGTATGCATTTATTTAACATTAGCTGAATATGTCCGCATCTGCGTATGTTTGGAACTAGAAACAAGATAAATAATGTTAGCATTTTTATTTTATGCACGTACATCAAAGTGACGCAAGTATATTTCGTATTTGTTTCGTGAAACACGCGGTTCGTTAGCAAGAACAATCAATTTGACAAATATTCGCGATTGCTTGTATTCTAATCGCTATGAGAGAACGGAGATGTAGATATTTGCTCTAGTTCATGGAAATTGCTTTGGTCGACGATCACTGCTTTACTTACATATATTTCTGAAGCTCATGGCCGATTTCACCGCGACTAAGTTGCACGTTGCAACGAGGACCGCGAAAATAACGCGCATCGTGATAGAATTGAATCCTGTGGTTGAATTGAAAGTTAACGAAGTAGCAAAAAATTCTGACGCGAATTTACCAATCAATCAGCAATGTATTCTTGTTATGAGATTTTGACGACAACAGATTTTGATAACTATCTCGTTTTATTCTTGTTTCCACGTCTCTCGCAAATCTGCTTGCTCAATGCGTCAGAATTTGTATTTTGGACACAAAGTTCACATTACAACACGATGTAGATTACGTGCGATCTCGTTGTTTAATATTTAGATAAGACTTTTCGCTTTTCGAGAGGACAGTGTTAAATCTAAATATCCTCCGAACGTTCTCGCAAAATCGCGAGATTTGTCATCACCGTTCTTTAAGACGTCTATTTACATGGAAATAATCGACCAGCTCTTGTTTATATAAGTTATATTTTTTTGAAATCTTGAGAGTAGAATGTTCATATGTATCTTTAACAGGATAATATGATTTCATAAAAGAGAGATTGTATTAAAAAAAGTTATAGTTAAAAATATTTCTTCTGTAATATTTTTTTTCTTTTAAGGGTATTAACTAACGTCGACTTTTGCTGCACAAAATTGCACGAACCATGCCCCTGAGACGTAAAGTCAAATTTACGTAAAGTCATGATTACTTACAAATACAATTGCTTACAATGAACGTTATAATATCAAAAATAGTTTGTTATGTTTGTAGTTATTTATTACGTTTGTTCAAAGTACAAGTAAATTTCCATACTTTATTTTTTTCCACTTTCGTTTTTGGTAAAAATGTCAGAATCACAAACGCTTTGTAGAGAATTTCTTTTCTTCTTTAGAAAAAGAAAACGGTTAAACTGTCGTTGTCTTATCTGGAATTCTCATGAACACGTGTATACATTTTCCGTGTAATTGGATACTTGCTATCAATGTAGGTAGGATATTTTTTTCTTGATGCAGTTTAAGATACAATCGATTGTTCAATGAGCGAACATAACTTTGGGTAGTTATTGAAAAACAAGTTCTCTCATGGAACGATCGGGGTTGCTTTTCAACCTGCTTCGGGAAGAAAGTATCGAAAATTTATTAAAATAAAGTGTACATTTGTTTGCATACCAGTTTCCACATGTTTTTTCTCGATAAAGTGAGAAGCGCATGAAATAATCACTATTGTGAGCCAATATTAACAAGCTTGCCCGGCATTCGATAGTAACAAAAGCCGAAGTAACAGTAAACGAAACATGCAACAATACAACTGTAACAGAAGATTGTAACAAGAAAACTTAAGTGTCTTTATTGTACTTTTATCTGTCAGATAAAGGTATAATAAATCACTACTTACATCGTTTGCTGTCATTCGATTTCTGTCATAACTAATTATGTCGTGCAAGCTCATGCAAGCAGTGACTTGCAGTCGTGAGTATTTGATACGCACTTGATTTCATCAGAGAAATTGTTGCGCAACCTGTTGTGCGAACAAGACTACACGAATTCTCGCTCTTTATGAAACATCACACGCGCACAATCGATCGTGTCGATAATTAACAGTTATAAAATATCTATTTTTCGTCATGAAGGTAAAGTAAAAACAACGACATAATGTTGACAACGTTGACATCGTAAAGTTACAATAGGTCTTATTTGAGATACTTTTGATGATACTTAAAATAATGTACCTTACTCTTGTCACTATTTCAGGATATACTATTTCCCAATTGCTGATTAGATTTATTTAATAATAATATGGTAACAACTTTCTTACCGGGAAATTCGAGTAAATCTTATTTGCGATTTTCTGGATAATTTCTGTAGCGAAATATCCGACTTTTATCATTATGTGAGGATAATATGTTTCAAATTGTGCGTTCAGATATTCATTTAATTTTATGTTGCCGAAGTAGTTGTCGTGTAAATCTTCAAAGCTGATCATGGCTCTTCTGACGTGTAAATCCACGGGAGCTGATTCTATTTTGAAATGTCGCCATCCATCGCTGTTTATATAATCTGTACCGTTTAGCAAGATGAAGGCTCTGACATCTATACAAGTTATAATCATTTCATGCCCGCGTCTTTTTATGGGTTCAAGCATCAATACACCGTCTATGTCATAGTCAGCGTCAAATTCAATAATTGGAAAGAAGATATCAAGTCTCATTTCTAGATCTGGTCCAATATATCTGGAAATGATAGTTTTGGGTTAGCTTTGTGCTTAGCTGCTCGCGATCGGCAATAGAAAACCCGATGTGGAACGTTTCGGTCGACCGATACTATTATTGTATTTGTCGCGCGATGAGCATTGTCGAATGTCCCAATTTATTGTCACATGGAGCATTTGTAAATCGCCTGACAATATTTTTTACGAGCCCCCTAGACATTTTTCATCCGACAATCGACGCATCCAATGATGCTCTTTGTGTGACAAAGCAAAAATATTAGTTTAATTACTGATCGAATTTATACTGATAAAACTTATTTCGTCAATCCTACATTGATGTTCGGGACAACCACTCCAGACCATACGTTATCCATGTTATCCACGGATGAATTTCAATTCTTGTTTCAACCTAATCGATCACGATTACTTACTTGACTTCATATGTATCATAATCTGTTAGACCATCAATCCGTATATTCGTAAACGTCGCAGTGCCGTTAAATATTTCATCCTTCATGCGGATCGTGCGCTTATCAATGAAATACGGATTATAAGAGGGTATGTTCAATTGCTGAACACCACGGATTAGGTAACGCCGCATCTCTCTTATGCTCCGCTCTATGCATCTATTTAAAAATTGCTGGTTATATGCGCATCTGTGTATGTTTGGAACTAGAAACAAGATAAACAGTGTTAGCATTTTTATTTCGTGCACGTACGTCAAAGTAATGCAAGTCTATTTCGTATTTGTTTTGTGGAGCACGCGGTTTGTTGGCAGAAATCAACTTGACAAACACTCGCGATCGCTTGTATCTTCCATAGGATAAGATTCTAATCACTATGAGAGAACGGAGATGTAGATATTCGTTCTAGTTCGTAGAAATTACTTTGTTCGACTATCACTGTTTTACTTACATATATTTGTGAAGTTCATGGCCGATTTCACCTCGACTAAGTAGCACGTTGCAACGAGGACCGCGAAAATAACGCGCATTATAGTAGAATTGAATTCTGTGATTGAATTAAAAGTTAATATGTGCCGAAATAGTAATAAATTCTGACCCGCGAATTTAGCAATACCCGATTAATGAGCAATATGTCCTGATTGTGTGATTTTGACGACCACAGATATTGATAACCACCTCGTCTTGTTTTCGTTTCCACGTCTGTCGCAAATCGGCCTGCTCGACACGTTAGAATTTGTATTTTGGATACGAAGGTCACATTACAACACGATGTAAATCACGTGCGATCTCGTTGTTTAACATTGCTAAGGCGCTTTTCAACACAGTGTTAAATATGTTTCGAAAGTCTTCGCGAAATCGCATGATACACGATCATCGTTCTTAAAGGCGACTATTTAGTTGGAAATAATCGGGCAACTCTAGTGGTATTTTTTTTAACCTTTGAGTGCAGAATGTTTATTTGTATCTTTAGTAGGATAATACGATTTCACAAAAGAGAGATTATATTAAGAATAATTATAGTTAAAAATATTTCTTCTCTAATATTTTTTTCTGCGGCTACTAACTATCGTCGACTTTTGCTGCACAAAATTGCACGAAATATCCCCCTGAATCGTAAAGTCGAATTTATACATCATGATTACTTACAGATACAATTGCTTACGATTAACTTTATAATGTCAAGAATTGTTTGTTATATTCCTAGCTATTTATTACATTTGTTCAAAGTACAAATAAATTTTCATATTTTATACTTTTTCGCTTTCGTTTTGGTAAAAATATCCGAATCATAAATGCGTGGTAGAGGATTTCTTTTGTTTTCTCCATGAAAAAGAAAATAGTTTAACTGTCGTTATCTTATCCGAAATTTTCGCGAATACATATATATATTTTTTTTTCCGCATATATATATTATATTCCTTTTATCAATATAGGTTAAATATTTTTCTCTTGATGCAGTTTGAAATACAATCGATGGTTTTATGATCGAACATAACTTCTGCGAATTATTGAAAAACAAGTTTCCTCATGGGACGATCGAGGTTGCCTTTCAACCTGCATTGAGAAAAAAGTGTCGAGTATGTATTAAAATGAAGTGTTTATTTGTTTGCACAGTTTCCATCTGTTTTTTCTTGATAAAGTGAGAAGCGTATGAAATGGTCATTATTGTAAGCCACTTCTAACATGTTTGCTTGGCAATCGGTGGTGACAGGAGCCGAAGTAATAGTGAACGAGACATGCAATAATACAACTGTAACAGGAGACTGTAAAAAGAAAACTTAAGTGTCTTTATTGTACTTTTATCTGTCAGATAAGGATATAATAAATCACTACTTACATCGTTTGCTATCATTCGATTTCTGTGATTTTTATCACCGATTATGTCATGCAAGTCCGTGCGACCAGTGACTTGCAGTTGTAAGCATTTGACTTCATCAGAGAAATTGTGAGCAACCCGTTATGCGTAGAAGATTACACGAATTCTTGCTCTTTATGAAACATCACATGCGCACAATCGGTCGTGCCGATAATTAACGGTTTTAGAATATCTATTTTTTGTCATGGTTGTGAAGTAAAAACAACGACATAATGGTGACAACATTGATACCGGAAAGTTCTAGTAGATCTTATTGGAGATTCTTTGGATAATACTTAAAATAATGTATCCGACTCTAGTCCCTATTTCAGGATATATTATTTCTCACTTGCTGATCAGATTTATTTAAGGATTAAGTAGCAACGTTGATATCGGGAAATTCCAGTAAATCTTATTTGCGGTTGTCATGATAATTTCTGAAGCGAAGTATCCGATTTTTATCATTATTTCAGTATGAAATGTTTTTTCAAACTTTGCGTTCAGATATTCATTTAACATTAGGTTGAAGCTGTCGTGTAAATCTTGAAAGTTGATCCTGGCTTTTCTGACGTATAAATCCACGGGCGCTGTTTCCACTTTGAAATATTGTAATCCATTGCTTCTTATATAATGTGTACCATTTAGCAGGATAAAAGCTCTGACGTCTCTACAAGTTATGCTCATTTCATGGTCGCGTCTTTTTATGGGTGCAAGCATCAATGTACCGTCTATGTCATAGTAAGCGTAAAATTGAATACGTGGGAAGAAGGCCTCAATTCTCATTTCTAATGTTGGTCCGATATATCTGGAAACAATAATTTCAAGCTAGTTTTGTGCTCGCGATTGGCAACAGAAAACACGATGTGGAACGTTTCAGTCGTGCGATGCTATGATTGTATTTGTCATACGATAAGTATTGTCGAATGTGCCGATTTATTGTCGCGTGGAGCACTTTTAAGTTGCCTGACAATATTTTCTGCGAACCCCCTAGATATTCTTCATCCAGCAATCGACGCATTCAGTGATGCTCTTTGTGTGACAAAGCAAAAATATTTGTTTAACTACTGATTAAATTTATATTGATGACATTTAATTTGTCGTTTCTACATTGATGTTCGGAACAACTATTCCAGACCGTACGTTATTCACGGGTGAATTTCAACTGATGTTTCAACCTAATCGATCATGATTTCTTACTCGACTTTATATATTTCATAATCTGTTAGACCATAGATCCTTATATTCGTAAGCGTCGCGATGCCGTTAAATATTACATCCTTCGTTTTTATCGTGCGGTGATCGATGATATACGGATCATGAGAGAGTATGTTCAATTGCGGAACACCACATAATAAGTAAGACTCTATCGCTCGTATGCTCTGCCGTATGCATTGATCAAAAAACTGCTGATTATGTGTGCATCTGTTTATGTTTGGAACTAGAAACAAGATAAACAGTGTTAGCATTTTTATTTCGTGCATGTACGTCAAGTTGATGTAAGTATATTTCGTATTTGTTTCGTGAAACATGCGATTTATTGGCAAGAACAATCAACTTGACAAACACTCGCGATCGTTTGTATCCTCCATAGGATAAGATTCTAATCGCTATGAGAGGACGGAGATATAGATATTCGCTCTATTCGTGAAAACTGCTTTGTTCGACGATTACTGCTTTACTTACATATCTTTGTGAAGTTCATGACCGATTTCGCCGCGACTAAGTTGCACGTTGCAACAAGGACCGTGAAAATAACGCGCATTGTGGTAGAATTGAATCCTGTGGTTAAATTGAAAGTTAACGATGTGCCGAAATAGCAAGAAATTCTGACCAGCGAATTTACCGATCAATCAGCAATGTGTCCTGATTAGGAGATTTTGGCGACAACAGATTTTGATAACCACTTCGTGTTATTCTTGTTTCCACGTCTCTCGCAAATCTGCTTGCTCGACGCGTCAGAAATTGTGTTTTGGATACGAAGGTCACATTACAACACAATGTAAATCACGTGCGATCTCGTTGTTTAATATTGTTATGGCGCTTTTCGCGAGAACAGTATTACGCTCCGAAAGTCGTCGCGAAACCGCGCGATTCGCAAATATCATTCTTAGAAGTAATTATTTAGATGGAAACAATCTTTTCTTTTGCTGCCTTGAATGTTTATTAGTCTTTTTAGTAGGTTAGAACGGGATACTCATCGGTAAATTCTATCTGGCGATATTTTTTATAAAAGAGAAAATAGTCTGAGAGAATAAATATTAAAAAAAAATAAGTTAAATAATATATGTTTTATAGGTATTAGTAACGCTGATTTCTGCTGCTATCTGTACAAGATTGTGTGAACTACGTTTCTGAGACATAAAGTTAAATTTACATTTGCATACAGATCTCGTATTGTTTACGATCTACATAGCATCTCACGGTTTGTTATGTTCATAGCTATTTTAATTCATGATTGTTCCAAGTACAATTAAATTTCCATATTTTGTTCATTTCCGCTTTGGTGAAAAAGTTAGTATCTCAGACGTATCGTATCGTATTGCAAATAACTTATTTTTGTTTAATGCTGTGTAAGCTCATATTTAAGGTTTACATGTCGAAAGTAAAGATATTTTTGGGACAAGAATGCTTTTTTTTTTATATGTGTAGGTAGTTCTCGCGAAAACGCGTAAATCGTTATTAAAGTTTTTTTTACTGAAATAACCGGCAAATCAATCATCAAAATTCATCGTCCTGTATAAAATCATAAATAATTTTATCGACCTATGAAATTAATTATTAATAAGACTTTGGTGTAATTTATTATACACTGATTAATAATAATTAATTTTACCAATCGATAAAGTTATCCGCGATTACACATATGACGATTAATGAATTTTGATTGTTGATTTATCGGTTATCTTAATCAACGGATGTTTTAACCGATCAATGTTCAATAGACTGTTCATGAATATTTTTTTACCTATTTGGCTTAATCGTCGGTGGAAGGTCGCACAAGAACCTTGCTCTCCATTACATCATTGCGCGACGGAGGAACTTAAGGATGTATCTGAGATACAATCGGTGACAAAAGTGCTTCAAATACAAAAAAATTGGAATATCTGCTTCAAACGTGTAGTAAACCTAGTGATAACTGATATAAATGGTGGCTAATATAATGTATCTCTTATTTAAAAAGTTATTGTTCACTTTTTCAACAGTTTATTAGTTTTATTTGCTATTTTTCAACTTTCTATAATGAAACTTTTGGCAGGGAAAATTAAATTTCGTATTTATTTAATATCAACATCCATCAGTGCAAAGAAGAAAAGTAATTGGAATAAGTTAAAACAAGTAAATATGCATTGTCATAATCAATAACTATCAATATTATTTGTTATTATAAATATTTGAAAAAGTTAAAAGTTAAAAAAGTTTTAAAAGGTAGCAACAGCGCACCATATAATTTGTGGTTTGTATGTTGGCAGTAATGCACTGTGCAAGTTAGATAAAACAACAAAAACCTCAAATTTCACACTTATCCTATTGTTCATCGAAATGATTTAATTTGTATTCTTATCCTCTACATAAAACAATACAGACAAAACAAGACATTACAATGTAACTTTATTATACTAATTTATAGGTTATTTGTTTGACACACCAGCTGATTGCAACGTTGCCGCATTTCCACAGTCCAGTTACTAACTCCTTACGACAATCGCAAAATTGTCACAAATAAAAATTAATTTCTCTGAAACCGTGTTGTGAAAACTAATCAAATTCTGCAAATAATTCCGATAATTCAGGATCTAGTATAAAAATATTTAAATTTTTAGTACTATTTTTTCTATACGTTTTTACCCATTACATTCAGGAAAATTGCTTTTGTCATAAGAACACGTGTAAAATTAACATAATAATTATTCTTCAACGGTTTAGTAAATCGGTTTATTGAAATTTTTTTCAGTATATTATAGATAATAAAAGAACAGTTATCCAAAGTTTTATCAAATTGGTACTATTTTTATATAGCTCAAAAATCCTTAAGGAAATATCGAACGTCACGGAGAATCCATCTCGGTTTGATCGGGTCAATTAGTCATCCTAACGTGCAAGACTGGTCCATGGCCCAGATTCATCATAGCCCAATATGTCCTTCCACGAGCGACTATAAAAAGTGGCCACGAGCGCATCACCGACTCGCAGTCGACATTTCGCGATACCGATTCTGATTCGCGCAATTGCCGATCATCCGACTTTTCCCTAATCATCCGCTTCGGAAGTTGTGAATTCTTATTATCGATCGTTCTCACGATGTTGCCTGAAACCGTCGAGCATCGCGAACCAATGAGACGCGACTTATGTTGAATCGCATGCTGACGTGCACGATAATCACGTGTTCTCTGCTGATCCTCGTTGTCATTAGCATCGTGCTGTTGTTGATTTACAAACCGTTCTACGTTTGGGAGATCGACGTGCCTCACTGAACACTCACCTGGGAGAATTTGTGGGAGCTTTCTCACTCTTTCGTTCTTGAGAAGAATTTCAAAGCAAGATACGATAAATTCGTCCTATTTGCTGCAAAATGAACAAACGAAACCTCCTTCTCGTGCTTCTGATACTTTCCACGGCGACTTCGGCGAGGTGCGGCTTGCTGGAGATGTCGCAAACGCTCTGGACCAAGGTGGTGTCCGGGAGTCTGACGAAAATCGGCAAGCTGGACCCGTTGAGGGTGCCGCTGATCAAGGTGGATCAGTCCGAGGGCGACACCAGCTACAGAATAATCTTGAGGAACTTGGAAATTGTCGGTCTTAATGAGTCCACCTTGGAGAGTATCCACGTGGCTCGTGGTGGACTGAAGTCTAATCTGAGCGAGCTCGAGGCCGGCTACGTGAGTTACAGTGACCTCCGAGACGTGGAGTCTGTCAAGTACAAGTTTCACACGATGATGAGAGAGCCCCACGTGCCGAAGGACAGTCTCGAGGCCGTGGTGTCGCCCTCGAGTCGAGCCGCCGGTGTCAGAGCCTCCTCGCAAGAGGATCGCTTCGGCAGGTTGCAACAGGATCAGCATAGATTCAGCACGTTCGAGCAGAGTCAGCAGCACGATCGACAGACGTTCTCTCATCCTGACACGATGCTCGGCGGACCTCACCGAGATAACCTGAGGACGCACGGCAACTCTGAGACGGGTCCCGGAAATTTCGCGAGCTTCCAACATCCGGCCTACGTGCAACCTGCTTACACGCGGGGAACAGGAGATTTCCAGGGAGATTATCGTGGCAGCTTGCAGGGTGGCGAAGACGTGGTCGATTGCGACGATGCGCGAGGTCCCCAATATCACTATCAAGGCAATCAGAAGGCCAATCGTCACTATGAGCCGCGACAAGGCTACGCGGAGGTTTAATCACAATCTTTTTACTTGGAATCTAGCGTCTTATCGTGATTCGATTGATTCTGTCGTAACGATCTCGGGCCTTACACAGTGCAAGCGGCGGGATACATTACGCGCGCGTAATTGTGTTATATATGCGTTTCTTCGGCCTCTTTTTATGTAACGTGTTTCACAGCGAAATGGCGTTAGCCATTTGATCGAGTGACAGGCGGTAACGTTGAAGCTGCAAAATTTGCCGGAACAGGTTTCCGCGTCGGAAGCGGTCAAGACTAAGTCGAAAGATCGCGGTGATGCAAGAGCGTCCGCTTCGTATAACAGAGAACAGTCCGCGCGATCGGACAATCGTCGAGCGTCGGAGGAGGAGACGAAGCGGCAATCGGGTTACATCGATATCGTCTACGCGGGTGACAGGGCTAACGGGAGCATGAGGCGTTTCGGTAACTTCGGTGTGAATCCCGGACAGGATCAGCGAGTGTATGGCATTGAAGACATCATGAAGGTGTCCATAAGTTTCTTTTTATACTGCTCTCTCTCTCTCTCTCTCTCTCTCTCTCTCTCTCTCTCTCTCTCTCTCTTCAATATAAAATCTGTAACTTAAAAAACTGTAAAATCTGATTGAAATTTCCGCAAAGTTACGTCGATCTATCGCGTAACAAGCGGATAACCACGAATTCTCACGAATTCCTCTCGTAGGACATCCGAGAGAGTGCTAGGTTCATCATCCACAATTTCACGGAGGGCGAAGCCCTGACGAAAAGAAATGACATGATTAAAGTAGCGACAGGAAGTAAAGAGTTGAAGGACTCGATGAGATACGCGAAAGACCATCAGGAACAACAGGGTTACTTCGAGGAAGGAATGCAGTTGATTTACCATTACGGTGGAGTGGGTGTGATAAACGGCAGTGCTTCGCGCGACGTGAAGCTCAACGACACTAAGAGAGCGAAACGAGCGCATCCCGAAGAAACGGCTGAAGTAAGGATCGATATGTCACCCGTTCGAATGCGCGAGTCAATTGACGAAAAATTGGAGTATTTTGAAAATTTTTCCTCGAACTGGCATTCAGGTCTTAATTAATAATCGTTACTTGAAACTTATTCCGCGTGAAATGCTCAGTTCTGAATTTAAATTTGGGTTAGGTTTTTTTCAATCATATAACATACAGAATGTTTGATAATTATTGAAATATCTATTGTGTGCAGGTAGAAGTCATTAAACTGAACACAAAATTCCTTTCAGATACTTAATTATTATGGATTAGATTACAGTAATTTTGGTTCGCGGCGACTTGTAAACTTTGTGAGAAACTTTAGATAGCGTCTTTGGAGTGTAAAGGATTAAATTCCCCGTCAATCGAATGCGATGCTCTATTTTTTATTTATATGTAGAAGTTTGCCTATTTTCTGATGTGCTCGCGAATAGAGATGAATTCACTGGTGGAATACATAAAGATCTATTTTTCGCACGTTTACAAAATATTTCAGGACGACGTGATGCACGTGATCCTGAGGATACGCGTCCCATTGCTTCGCGTGAGATCCCAATACACACTCGCGGGAAAAGCAGGAAAGGAGATGTTGCGCGGCAGTGGTCTGCTCGCCGGAAACTTTAGTAAGAAAAGAAAGAGGGATAGAAAAGAAATGATATCCGTCGCGTTAATGAAAATGAATTATGTTAAGTGAAAATGAGTTATGAATTATGTTAGTGAAAATGAATGATTAATGTTACTATCGTTGACAACAGCTGATTTGGCGGGCGACTTCATGCTAGAGTTGAAAAGGGTCAACGGGGAATTGATGATTGTTCGCGCCGCTCGTGCGAAACTCATGGCCAAAGATAAAAAGGTCACTTTCCAAGGTATGGATGAGGAGGGCCCGGTGCGAGCTGTCCTCGATCACGGTGAGTGCGCGGCGTTAACATTCGCGCGATTTTCACGACGCGAATGCTAAATTATCTCGCGACAATCGCGATTCCCGACAGTGATCTCCCGCGTCGGGTTACACTTGAGATGAAACAATGCTCGCGATCGTACTTACCTCAGCCTGAGACGAAACAGAGAAGAGTCGGTTGTCGACGCGCGGCGTATGCGAGAACGTGCGAATTAATCCTTTAATACTGTGAAAGATGTTTTACTTTTTAAGACGGTTGTAAATGTTTTTGGGAACGCTGATTCTAAATTCACTGTCAAAATTTAAATTCAATATGACGGCTGTGAAAAGCTTAAATATTGATATATTTAAAGTATGAATCTAGATAAAAAAAGTTTTTATTCTGATCACACATCAATTACAAGTACACAGAGAAAATGATTTGTTGAATCAAATAAATGTTTCTTTGGAATAGTCCAAATAAATTTTTTGGTTGACACAACAAAAATATTTCTTCGGAACTAAGCCGTAAATAAATATTTTTGTTGCGTCAAATAAAATTTTGTTCGATCAATCAAAAGATTTGTTTGAACTGTTCCAAAGAAGTGTTTATTCAACCAAATTCTCTCTCTCTCTCTCTCTCTCTGTAGAATGTAAAAATTTTAAATTTAAGTCAATAGACCTTAGATAGTGACCTCAAGAAACCTCAAGGTTCTTCTGAACATATTCTCTACTACAGGTCAAAATCTGCTATTCCGTACATGCTTTCTTGATGGTTGTCTGTGTAGTCATGCAGTTATGTAATCTTTATAGAGGCAACAGTTTACTTGCTAACGAAACGCGATCCTCTTTCCGTGAATTCGTTGATCGAGACGGATCTGAGGAGACGTCGCCATTATGCCAGCTAAAAGTTGGATTTCTTAAAAAATTTAGATAACTATATTTTATTGAAAATATTACATTTAAAAGTATATTAATTTTTTACATGTAGATTTAACCTTGCTCTTTAAGACAAGCCAAGGTAGAAGTCGATGGAACTGTTTGCCTTAAAGTTACGCCTTTTTTTCGTAAGTGGGATATACACATTTCGCAGGTATGAGAGGGTTAAATCGGCCGATCGCGATCAACCGTCGCGGCGAAGCCGGTCCCGGCGATTACGTGAGAGCGCGTGTCTGTTTTTCTTACGCGGCTGTGTCGCGTGGCTCTTCCGCGCGGTTACTCGTGCGCAAAATGAAAAGCCGAATTCCTTTGTGGAAAGTAGCGTTAGTCAGTTGGTGCATTCGCCGCGACTTTGCAATACGCGCGATATCGCTTATCGAACGCGAGAGTCCATCGTACATCGATTACATAAGTGGACGGTGCGGTAGCCAGGTAGAATAGTACAATTCTAAATTCTATCTGGCTCCCGTGTACATTATTCACGTGCTACAGGAATTTCTCGATCGGGAGCGAGAGAGAACGCGCGACATCACGGGATGTCAATAGATCGATCGATCGATTGGTCGGCCGGTCCGAGCACGATCCGAGAGAGTAAAAGTCCTCGCTTTCTTGCGAGCGGTTTCTGGAGAAGGCGAACTGATCGTGTCTCATGACGAGCTCGATTTCCGTCTCAACTCGCGCGCTTAATCTCTCATTCACGTTGGCTTTCCTCCGCAGGTTTAATGGCTGCGGAGGCAGTCGCCGCGATGCTCGCCGACGACTTCGCCACGAAGGGACTCAGCGAGAAAACGGCCGACGCGGTCATCTACAGGATGTACAAAGATCTACCGGGCAATTGAGCAATTCGCCTGATTGAGCGGTCGGGCTCGTTCCCGGCTGATTTTCCCGCGCGCGCCTTATTGCAACTTTCCTGCCGTGTGCACTGAAAAAGAAAAGTGTGTTTGAGTTAATGAGACAGCTTGCTTGAACGAACAGAATTCGTTCAAACAAGCATATAGTCAATTGAACGAATTATGCAATTGCTGTGATGCATTATCAATCGATTCAATGATTGCGATTTGGTCAACAACACAGCTTATTGTTGCATTAATTTGTTGCGTAATTTGTTCAATAGATGCAATATTCCTTTGAAGGCTGACCGCCGATTTTGTCAATCTAATTGCTTTTCTTCTCTCAGTGTGTATTTATTACTCTCTCTTATTTATGCTACTTTATTTATTTATTTATTTCCTCGAGAGTGAGTCTGCGTTTATTTATCTGCTCGCGAGTCTGCCGTGCGTTTCGAGTGTTTTGCTTTACTCACCGGCACTGCGACTCGCGCATTCATTATTTCTTTACTCGCGCACGTACATATTTATGCATTTTCGAGTTGGATTAACGAAACTTGTATGTGACGAATAAAGTGACTTCTAACAGCAAAAGTACAAACAACTCCACGACGCCTTTCTTCTCACTCACGGAACAGGCGATTCCTTAATCTTTACGTAATTTCATTTGGAGCGTTCTAGTAATCGCAACACTCTTGACTCTCCTGGTACTAGGGGGAAAGTCGCCTTGTAGTCTTCGCTTCCACGCACTAGCTAGTTTTACTTTTACGTCGTGCGAATTGTTCGTTCGTTCATTTAGCAGTACGATTGGAGGAACCACGCCAATTCGCGCGCAAATATTCCTCGAAGAATCTTCAAGTAGATTTCGCGTATCCGCTTTTTATTGACGGCCTTCCACCGACGCGACTTCTCAATTATTCCCTTTTTGTTCCGTCGCTATTTGCGTTTGTTTCGCGCTGCATGCGAGGGGATTGCGCAAGACCGGCGACAAGGACGCCGCGTTTATCCTAATGACAATCCGCACTCGAGACGATCATTGCCGTCATTAATCTCAGCCAATCGTAGAAATCACTGAGGACAGGCATAGAATGCGAATGATTAGCGGGAGGCAGAGAAATTGAGAATAATTAGCGACAGCTGTATGTATTACCAGTCACCAGTATGTGAGCCACCGCAGCGTTGTATTCGCGAATCTCCACACATGAAACCATTAATTTCTTAAACGTTTAAGACGTACATCGAGTCGCCGGTGTTAGTAATGGCGTTAGAAAGCTACACGGTTGTTCCGCTGGCGGCGAATTGAGGAAGAGAAAAAAAAGTCTCCTCGACGAGATTTTACGTTTAACGATTGAGTGACTTCTCTCTTCCTCTCCGGCCAGGCGAGAGAGACGCGTTCGGATCGCAGCCATGGCCTATGGCCTGAAAGTCTTTGTTGACATTTGCAACTTACGAGTATCGTAATGGCCAGCATGTAACATTGCACCCATCTTCCCGCGCGCGAGCTGTAATTCTAATCTTACATGTATAACACTTATTACCACATCTTATTATGCATCCGAAATTGCGTAATCGCGCAGCGATTCGAACGCTCGTCAGCGTTGCGCCGCCGCGCTACTTAGCAGCACGCGGACGGGTTTTTCTTTTCTCCTCTCTTCCTACACCACTTGTCTCGCAATCTTGCCGTGAGCTAGAATTCAAATAAAAAAAATGTCTCACCTTTCGCGGTAAAACGATCGTCTCTGGCGTTTATCGTTATGACTACGGTGCGCTCGCCGCGTTGAGGAGAAGAGCGATGGACTGAGGAACGACATTTTGCACCGTTACGTCACGGCAATGCTACATGAGAGTAACAGTGTCAAGGTGTGACGATGCAGAATTCGTCGCGCGAACGAGACGAATCTTGAATATTCGATAAATTTGCACAGCGAGAGACCGGTTCGCGCCTTGTTGAGGCGTGCGGAAAGTGAGATACAAGAAGAGCAACAAGTCAGAAAGTCGCTAGACTCGCAAGCGAAGAGAGAGGAAGAGAGAAAAGGCGTCATTTATTTAGTGCCCCGGGGTGTGATTCCCTCAAACGCTGTGACATGAACAGATCATCAACATGCGTGTACGCAGCGGTAAAGTACGGGGTTTAAACTAGAACTGAAGGTCCATTGCAGTCCTCAATGTAATGTAAAATAGGTAGAGAAGGAATCAGTAAGATAGGCACGTAACGTCAGCGAGATATAGATATCAGCCCGAGAAGACCGCCATCCTTGACTTCGCGCAAATAATCTCGGCTAAAAAATTTCTCACGTTAATTTCGCGAGCACGATACTTCTATGACATCAAACAATCAAATTATCAAAATGAGTACACAATAACAAAGTATAAAACTGAAAATCTATTAAAACATCGCAGTTCTCTGCAATGTGAAATAAGAAGACAAGGAGGACGAGGAGGAGCCCACGTCGTGTCACGTCGTGTCGGTGGCCCGAGAGAATCGCTATCCTCAGTCTTCGCGCGAATCATCTCGGTTTGCGAAATCGCTCGCGTTAGTGTCGCGTTAATTTCACGAGCAAAGATCTCTGTCAGAGGACCGCCGTATTATCTGTGTGGCTGTCGTGTGCGATAAAATGGCACTTCGCGGTGGCTGCAACGGCATTTCGAAAGTCAACAATCCCGCCTCGAAAGCGCGATATGTAATCATAGCAGCCACGCGACACACAGCTCCTCTTCATCCTTGAATATCTCTGATGAGGACTTGGCGTTTGCCCGCGCGCGAGAGCATCCGCTGTTCGCGGGGATGGCGCGAGATTGTGACCCCGGGTCTTCCTCGCGGCTTCCCGTAAATTCCGGCGGATGTCACGCAGACACAGCGAGCGTCGTGCGTGCGCGTAACACCTCTGTACCTGTAAGCATGTCTCTGCGTGTCGCCGCGCTTGGCTACGGCCCTGACTGAGTTAAAAGGAGGCATTCTACCGTGATAAATTCACCGTCTCCATCGTGGATACGCCCGAGGTGGGGTTCTACCACGCGGAGAAAGTGCACTTACTTTATATATACCCGCGCGACGGGGCCATCGCACGCATTTTCGATATCGCTGTCGCTAATTGCGATCTCGCGCGCATCCCGCGGCATCCCGTGAAAGGCACCCCGGCAATCGAGTCGAAACCGACGACCGGTCATCGAGCATGAGGACTCTCGGCAGGATGATGCTGATCGGAATCGTGCTGATCGTCGCATGGATCGGCAGGGCCGCGTCGCAGTTACGTAAGTTCGCCGCTCTCGTTCTGCTCCTCAGGACTACAGATACATCTCGAATAATTAGCGCATTATTGATAACGATGACAATGGCGTTTCTTTTATTCGATTGGAAATGATAAACAACTCGTCTATTGCTCGCGTATAATATGTCCAGTTTTTCCTGTTTTTTTCTCTTTCTCCCACTTCTCTTCAAGTCGCCACTTACGTTGATTTAATGATGTTTATTCGCTTTCTTGTATTATTTCCACGATTAGCATATTGCGTAACGATTTCGTAAAAATTTCAAGCAACAGGTTCCGAATTATTATTCTTTCATCCAGATATTGGCATTGTTATTATTAACATCATTATTCAGGAATGAGATTTTTTACGAGAGGAATAAGCGCTGGTGGACCTTTGAGCCGGTTGTCGCATTGAAACACGTGAACGCATTGAAGCGTATTTCCAATGTTAATACGTGCATGGCTGTTGAATAAATAATTGTCGCAAGTCTCTCTCTCTCTCTCTTCTTCTCTCTTTCTCTGTGATCAAACTCTGCAATTGACGCGAGTCGAACATAAAACGAGATTATATCAGTGAATTGAAGGCCGCACCGAATGCTTCGTTCAATCATTAACGCGAATACCGTTCGTGTGAGATCTCTTAGTCGACTTAATTACGAATTTGTCGCTGCAGTTTCTCCAACAGCTAACTCGCAATGACCATCGTGTGCAGCTAATTTATAGGCATTACTCAGGCTTCTCGTTCAATGTGAGGTTATCGGACGCGCGCGAAACCGGCCGTTTCGTCCGGATGAGTATTGCGCATTCCGGCATGCAGTAATATCGGCGCATGTCGTGGTTTAGCTTTTGCGCAAAACCCTGCGCACAAAATGCCCGAGACCTCGTGGATGCATAATTTATCGTGGCGTGGCCGAGTGTCATCGACCGGGAAACCGTCAGTAGAAATCCCGGAAGTATTACGACACAATGTCGAAGGAAAATCGAACGGGGCGTATTTATTCGCCGTACGTGGAACGACATCGTTACTCTTACATGTCGCATACGCGACACAATGTAATCTGCAATTTAATCTGGACACTTTTACTTGTGCAATACTTTTCCTGCCGGCGCTCGGCGCTCCTATCCGCGCGCAACACCGACGATATAATCGCGAGCGCGTTCTTGTTTCGAGAGAAACTCGAAAACGCGTTGCTTTATGTTTCCAGTATTGATTACTATCATTACATCGGCCGCAAGAAGCTCGCCGTCTGTCACGCACACACGTATCACCTGTTCGACGTTACACAAATCCTCCAACTGCCCCGCTCGTTCTTCTTCGGACTCGCGATGTGTTTATGTGCAACTCCGCAACGAGAAGTACACGGAAAAAAAGATTTTGTTGGATCAACCAAATCTCTCATGAAATATGAACGAATTCCGGCTGAATTCTGTTTGAGTTAATAAGATTCTGGTTAACCAAACCAGGTTTCTGATCAACCAGAACTGTTCAAGTTGAAGTTTTGGTTAACCAGAATCTTTTTAACTCAAACCGGAATTCTGTGACTCGTTTATATTTTACTAGACATTTGGTTGATTTCAGCAAACTCTTTCTTTTGTGTAACATTCACAAAATTATATCCCGGCCATCCATAATTAACTTCGAAATAGGTAGATGTAGAAAAAGAAAGTAGGATTGAAGATACACTTGTCACGACTCTAATATTCGAGCAAAAGATACTTGGGCTTCGAATCGATAATTATTAAGAAGGAATTAATAATAGGATTTGTCTTCTTATTCGATTTCTTGTGAAGCACTCTTTCAAATACTTCTCAAATTAAAATGCTCTTAGCACAATTATAGCCGATCTTTTACTTCATAGATCGCGATACTGCAACTCGTGAGCAAAATTCATTCTACGTTGACAAGATCAGCCCATCTTCTTCTATGTAAATTGGTCTACCTAATTCTTCGCCGATTGCCCACCGTGTGATGTACCGTACGGCACCCACAAACATCCGCCGTATAATAAATCCGTCGATAAAAAAAAAAAGAAAAGGAGTAAAGACTCCTTCGCCAGTCGCCAGTTCGTAATTCCACTTTCTACTACCGTGTACTTTCGATTTTAGGCCTGGCCGACCGATTGGCCGGAAAAAAGCCGCTCTCTTAGTCATCGGCATGTTCTTACCTTTACCGCGCTCGCTTACCCGACGTTGCAGCAGGGTGCAACACTTGTTCAGCCTGCATCGTCCTCGAAAACACCTAATGCCTATCTTTTCTGACATGACGACGTCGACATCTCGGAATTTGGCACGGACATATTCGTGGGAAAGTCTCGGATACATCCATCACACCGCGGCTTCCAAGACTATATTTGCAAGTTGAATAAATCTGAATCTTGATTTTTCTCTTCTGACAAGCAAACGGAATTTTGTGACGCATAAATGTGTCCAAATATCTGGCTTGATAAGACCTCACAAAATCATTCACACAAATATGTATTCTGCACGTTAATGATCTCGGTGAGCTTCAGTCTCGCGATCCTTGGGCTCTTTCAATAATATTCTTTCTCTTCTGACAGACAAATGGATTTAGTGACGCATGAAAATGTATAGATACTTGGCTTGATAAAACCTTGCAAAAGCATACACATGGACAGTTATTCGCGTGTGTACGTTAGCGATCTTGGTGAACTTTAATTCACGACTTTTGGATTCTATGGATAGTCCTACCTCATCGCGATAATTATTAACGCCAATATCGATTGAATGCGAGCGATACTTTCAGCTCCCGGGGTGACGGCCTGTCCGCGCACGGACAACCTGGCGGAGTTCAACAATTGCGTTTTGAAGCAGTTGCAAGCGCTGACGCCGTACCTCGCCAAGGGGGTGCCCTCTTTGAAATTGCCGGCGTTAGACCCGCTGTTCCTGCCTTCCCTGACGGTGGACAGGAACCTGGACTCGCTGAAAGTCAAGGCCAACTTGACTCAGATTCGCGTTTACGGCGCCACGAATTACGTCGTGCGCGATTTAAAAGCGAATCCCAACGACTTGACGGTCTCCCTCAGGGCTCAGCTGCCTCACGTGCACGTGAACGGCGACTACGATGTGCAGGGCAGGTTGCTGCTGGTACCTTTAACTGGGCTTGGCAATTTTAAGGGGAACTTTAGTAAGTTCGAGATAGAGTAAGCGAACCTATTTCGGAACAGCACCTATTTCGACACACTTTAATTTTTTTCCTATATTAGCCGTCAAATAATATCAAATTTTCATGTTAATAACAAAGAATGTGTTCTAATATGAAAATTTTATATTATTTGATACAGGCTAATACAGGAAAAAAATAAAAATTGTTTCGAAATAGGTGCTGTTTCGAAATAGATTCGCTTATTCTACGTGTTCGTATAAATTTACTTTCCCTTAGATGGGTCTTCACCGCGGATTGGAGTCATATACCCCTTTCTGGTTTACACTATTTTACAGTATTTTACAGTATACAATATACAGTATTTTTACAGTATACAGATTTTTACAGTATATTTTACAGCCATAAAGATATCTATCTCAAAGTAACACGCAAAATCGAAAGATTCGCGTCAAATGTATCATATTCTCACGTGTGCGGTGAAGACCTGCCGGTTATATATTTATTCATTCATCTTTGCATATTTCACTCACTGTCGCACTCATCGCAAGTAGTGTAATGAAATGCATTCTAGCGCAATGGAACGTGTTGTACGTTAAAGTACTTTAAACGTAATAATTCCAAATGAGGCTCGCGCGCGCGTGAATGTTCTATGAGAAAGCGACGCGATCGAGCCATGTCTGACCACTTAATGCGTAATTTACCTAACGTGACGTCTCTCGCATTCGCTGTCTTTCCATTTAAGCCGACACCGAAGTCCAAGTAAACGCGCAAGGCAAAGAGATCACCGACAAAAATGGCGTGCAGAGGATCGAGATGGACAATTTGGTCACCAAGATTCGCGTCGGCAACGGGAATATTAAACTGAAAGCTCCCTCCGTCCACACGTTAGCGGGTAAGAGAATCACATTCTGAAAATTCGCATCGACGGTCACAGAAATTAACAGCTCTAACCTGCCTCTGATTTTATTAATCACTTCTAATCTTTAAAGTGTCGCTAATCAAACCCAATCAGTCCAATCTACTTTAATCTGATATCTAACCTATAATCTATATTCTAAATGCATCTGGCGAGGGATAATTATGGAAAAAGCACGCAGATGTATTAGATATCTTTCACGAAAGAGGTGAAGTTCTTTCAACGCTTTTTCTGTATCTTGTTTACGATTAACGTCTTCTCGATTATTTCGTATTAGAATATAGCCGCCTATTTGTATCCGTTCGTTTTAGCCGACGCCGCTGCGACGTTCTTCAACGCGAATCCCCGACTAGTCCTGGACATAGCCAGTCCAATTATCGAGGACACAGCCGCGACAGTGAGCAGAGCTCTCGTAGCTAGAGCACTCAGCGTCCTGACCAAGCAGGAACTTATCCTCTAGTAGTTGATTAAGTAGTCGAATTTCGTTCTCGGCTCGACTTTCATGAAAAAGTAGAACGCCTAGCACAACGATGAGGAATAGCCGATTCAGTGAGATGATTGGCATATACTTATAATGTATGTTCATTCATTTTTTCTTTTTCCTTTTCATTGTACGTCATGCGATTTTCGCCGTTCGTCGGCGAGGCGTGTGAGATTGTTGTCTTGTTTTTTTTCTTAATTTTGTTTCCGAGATATATATATATATTTTTTTTATATTTAATTGATCTCGGGTGCGCCTCGCGAGCTCAATCTCGTGCAGAGAGCGCGCTCGCGACGGAGAGACGTCGTTCGTTTTCACTCTCGTTCGTGGAAAGTATCAAGATGTTAATTCACATTCGTGGCAGGAGCGTAGGAAGTAAACGCGAGTTGATCAGCCGTGTTGATTTCCTAGATTTATTTGAGAAATTGTTATTTACATCTCTTTACTTTCTTGCACATGTATCTCATTGTTACTTCGAATCTTATTAAACGCGACAACACCCAAACTTACTCGCGAACTTGTGGACCCGTGTGGCTCCATCCGCGTTATTTAAACGATTATTCGAAGCGTACAATTTGAAACGCGTCGTCTCTCCTCTCAGTCGCATCGCGTTTTTCGGGAAGTTTGGGTAGACTTTGCGTGATTTTGATATGTAACGAACTTAAATAAAGTACAATTGCCTTACAATTGCACATCTCTTAACATGTGCACTTGCACGACGATCTACACCTTTGACATAATCCGAACCAAAAAGTTCTCTCGCAATGTACATTAGGACTATATATAGTTACAATTACACACTATATAATATTACAATACAAATGAAAAAAAAAAACAGAACAATAAGTGAGAATTGAACTTGTCGCCGTGCAAACTCGCCGATTGTCACGGCTTAAGAATTAACGCAATGAATTAACTAAACAATGTAGCTCGATTGATCCGGGAGACGAGGGTCGGCGGGGGTTAATCAATCGGAAACAATTCGTCGTATGTGAAGGTCTGGGTGATTTTGTTGGCGACATTTGTGAAGAGATTTGCCAAGGAATCTTCCAGCAAGGGAGTAATCTCTTGCGTGACCAAGTTACTGTTTTCGTTCAGAAGCTCGTTGGTGGCTTGTCCTAGTTTGAGAGAAAATAAATCGATTATATGTACGATTTTACGGATATATATACGCGTGCTTTCGTACGTGCATGTATATGTAAGAAAAAGGAGCGGGAGAACAGAAATATACAAGGTGTTAAGAAAAAGGATTCAACTCGTGTGATAGACAGTACTTACTGAACTGAGTAAGAAACACTTCGTGAAACACTCATGTTCACTAAGTATTTTTCATTCATATGGAAAAAGAGTTCGGTTGGATTAATCAAACTTTGATGAAATATGAGCCATTCAGAAATTCCGGTTTAAGTTATGAGAATTTAGTCGAAATTATCAAGATTTCTGGTTAACAAACAGGATTTCAGTAAGGATTTCTGAATCGTTCATATTTCATCAGAGATTGGTTGACCAACCTAATTCTTTTTTTAGTGAGTACTATCTATTTTATAAGTCTTGAACTTCTCTTTCTCTCTTTTCTCTCTCTCTTTCTCTCTCTCTCTCTCTCTTTTTTCGCTTAACATTGTGTATATATATATATATATATATATATATATATATATATAAAACATCGTATATATACATATACATAATTGCAGCCGACACTTTATAATCAATGCTACAGGAATTAATTTCATTGTATACTACGAACAATACGATTTTTCAGATAGAAACTTCATTTTGCAACAGTCAAAATTTACCCAACTTTACCTCGCTGAACAAATGTTTTTTTCCGAACTAATCGTAATGAAATATTTTTTTTCTTCATGTTTAGTTTAATAGCTTTCGATTTCTGTACTTTTAAACCTCAATGGATGGTTTCAAAAAAAGATACCATTTTAAGAACAAATAATCGATTTTTTTAAATAAAAAAATTTTTGTTTCATTATTTTCGATATAGCTCGAATACTAAAAGTTTGATTGAATTTTTACCTGTGAATTAAGCTTTCTCAGAGTCGGGCGTATCGATTAAAAAAAAAAGCCTAAATCCGTGAATTACATCTCAAGATACAGGAGAATTAAAACGCTAGGTGAGACTAACCCATGTGTGGTGTAATCGGGTGGCGGACATAGTGTGGTGTTCAAGGGTTAAGTATGTTGCCATATTCAACAGAGCGATTCTTTGGTTTATTTCAAGTAAAAAAGTTCATATAAACATGTGTCCTAAACGGCTTAGTTTCCGAAATAAAAAAATTTAAACGTGTATAGTCTGTTAACGTGTAGTGTAATCTTTCGTTTAGAACAGCTTCCTCCAGTACTAGTGTTCTAACATAGGCTTTCCAAGATCAATAGTGTTCTTTACAAGAAAGAATCCTTTTCTCGAAGATAGCGGTGAATATTCGCAAATGTTTTACGACATGGTAAATTGCGTTGGGGATATCTTTCTGCATAAATACGCCGTGCCTCACGTGAGTTACCATTTGCAAGACCATAGGCAAAGTGAATATCTGCCATGTCAAAATTTGTAAACTTAGCTATGATGAAACCGATTTTGATGGACTGAAACAATTTGGCCCGAAAACGTATGCACAAGCTAACCCACCCGCAGCAACATCAGAACTGAAGTCTATTTTTGATTTTATGACTTTGACTTTGATTTTGTCACTTTGTTTACGATTGTGCGAATAGTAATTTACGTGAAGCAAGACGTATTTATACAGGAAGATATCTCCAACGTAATTTACCGTTTCGTCAAACATTTGCGAACATTCACCTGTATTTCGGAAACTAAGCCGTTTAGGACACATGTTTATATGAACTTTTTTACTTGAAATAAACTAAAGAATCGCTCTGTTGAGTATGACAACATACTTAACTAACATCCTGTATATATGAAGAGAAAATATAAATTTAACGTTGTATACGTACCGAGAACTTTGTCACCGTTAAACAAATTGTCAAAATTGATATGGGTTTCGGCTATACGTATGACCAGTTTCATCTTGTCAAACTGCAAATAAGTATTATTGTTCCTGCGGATTTTTTTAGCCTTCATATAGGTTTTACCGCCGTAATTCTCTATAAAAGGCACATGACAGATTAGATATTAACGTAGGTGTCTCTTTTCGTCGCTCTTTTGTCTTGATGAGCATTTCTCATCTCTCGATGTCTTAACAAGAAATGACGGATACTTTATAGGAAAGAATGATACAACTTACGCAAATATCCGGTAACATTTCCGACTCCATTCAGCTGCAGCAACAGTATTTTCGCGTTAATCGAGTATTTTCCTCGGAACTCGAGTTTGTCGAATTTAACCGTGTATGTGAAGAGCAATTTGTTCGTGTCAACATTCAGATCGTCGATCTTGAATGTGGACGGTCCATACACCTGTTCGCCGAGTGTTTAATGAAGAAGTGCTTTGCATTGTCCGACGATACATGGATCGATTGTACGGATTCTCTCGTCGAATCGTCGGATTATCCACATTACGTTACAGGTATCGATACATATGTGACTTTTAGATTCATATTAATAGTCACTACTTGAACCCCTTGTATCATGTGAAACACTCGAATTTGAATTTTTATTTAGAGATCTGAATATTAGATTTGGTTCCCGGGTTTGAGCCGCGTGGATTCATCTTTGTTTGATTCCGACATTTCGCGAACATTTTAGTCCGCTTCATCACGGAATTCACCCCTGATTCATCAGGAGACTAATATGCATGGACACCGCGAAAGCCTAAAAAATCAAATAGAGATCTGAATGTTTTAATTGAATTATATGATAATTTACTTGACGAGTACTTGACATTATACACTCGTATCTTTAACTTCAACCTCTTGAGGAATGAATTTATTAAAATCCAAAGAAAATAATTTAATTTTGAAGTGACATAAATATAACATCTGTCAATTATGTGGCGAGATTTCTTTTTCTTGAGATTTTTTATTTAATATTTAGCAATAACGTTCGTTATATTTTCTCGAATTAAGAAAGAAAGATCGGGTGTATACTTAAACATACACCATGTATCAGTGTTTCCGAAAAGGTTAAACTCAAGTCTAAGCATTTCACATGAAACAAACTTCAAGTAACGAGTTAATAACAGACCTGAATGTACTAACCTCTATATCCGTGAGGTTCAAATCGAGACTCGCGCTATTCGGGCCTCTCGTCAAGCGCAAGTTTTTCAGCAAGAGCGGCTCTATCGATGGAACATCCAGTTCCGGAATTCCTGTCCTTAACTTGTCTCGTAGTTGTTCAATCGAATTGGTGATACATTTATTTGCATCCGGATCGTTTCGTTTGCATGTCTTTATATAGGACGCTGCAAAACGCGCAGGAACGTTAATCAAGCGAGCTCGCTTCAGCATTTCGAGCCATTACAACGTAATTGCGCACCATATAAATATCACGATTGATCATTACGAGTATTAAAAACATCTAACGAAGCATAAATCAGTAATTGTTATTATTAACTCCCCTTAATGACGTGAGAAGGAAATTTATAAATATATAATTTACTCAGTCCTTGAAGATAAATCTCGTTACATAACTACTTGGGAGTAATTAATGTCCCGGAAATCATAAAAATTTAATTTATATTTATATCTAAAATTAATGAGGTAAATTACATTGAATAAACATGATGAAGAAACCGAGAAGACGATAAAATGTGAAAAACTACCCGATTAGTGCGTTTTTCTCAGGTGATAAATTACAGGTGATAATTGAAAAATTCTTTGTCATTCTTCATTTCGCAACGTACGTGACGATGCGTTTCTCGTCAAACTACGATTCTTGTTTTGCACTGAGTGAACTCTTGCACTTGTTTGTACAGAGTGAAGCATATAAAATAACAAGCACTTTGATCTCATTTTAAATATTGATTTTAGCGAAAGTTGATAAAAGAATATTGCACGATTCGAAGTAGACTATGTAGTGTATTATTCAAATTATTCTTATCACTTGTTGTTTCCAAAATATCACCTTTAGTGTTTTAAATGGATATCAATTTTTATTCTGTAACAAAAGTCATAGATAATATTAAGAGAAAAACTCAATTATATTAAGTAACGTGACCTCCAAACTACTACTATCCAATTTATTGTGTTTTGCGTGCAACGATCGTTGAATCTCCAAGACGAAGTTATTGTTTCCAGTTACGTGCTTCACTCTGTATAAATTATATTCTTTAAATTATATTCGAAACAATTTAATTTGTACAACTCAACTTTTACACAATACGCAGTATTTTTTTCCATTGCTTGTAGAGCGAACGTTTCGAGTAAATTCTGAGCGACGCGTTTTATTTATTATCTCTCTTCATGTGTTTCGTAGTAATTCTCTCCTATTTCATGAAGTAGAGACAGCATATTTTTTTCTCCTTTGCTACATCAAGTATTAATTAATATATTCAAAGAAAAAAGAAAAAGAAATGGAATAAACAATTGGCAATAAATTTCTTGTTGCACTTTTAATATGCAATTGTTACACGAATGATCTAGAAAGCGATACATGTTATTATCACATACATGTTATTATATGCTCGCGCATAATAATATATAATACCGCGTATTGGTTGTTTCACGACGTAACGAGGCAATTGACGCGAACAATTTTTCCCGTGCACGATACTTTCAATCAGTTGGGCTGTGCACAATCGAGCGCAACGTATTACGTCGGAAGAAAATGATCCACGTCAAGTACAACGGTACACTTCGATTGACCATAATAATACTCACGTATGTCCGCAAAGGCTACTGCAATCAACGCGCTGGCGAGGCTGAAAAAGAAAAACAAAACAGATTGTCAATTAATAGGTGAGGTTGAATAGTTAATATTTAATGCTGCATGAAATTCTTAATTGATTCGCTGAAGTGAGCCGTCGGAAGTGTCGCTATTTTTAGGACGAGTTCTTCGACATGCACGTCACATTTTAATTACTATTGATAACACTATTAATAGAGCGACGCTATGTATAAGCATTATTACATTATTTGCATTATTAATTGACGATTTACAGTAATGCGGGCCCGACTTATAAGTAGAAGAATTATCGTGTACGATAACTCATAACATTACAACAAGCAGTTACGTGATTCACATTATTTATATGATATTTGTTACAGGGGAAAAACAGATCCGTCCGCTTTTATCGGAAAATATAACTTTGCGCATTTAATTTAATTTAAATTTTGTGTACAAAAAGTGTTCACGGGGAAACAAGTATGTTTTATCTGATAAGAAGAAGCTAATTTGAATATTTAACAATTAACTCGAACTAACTTTGTTCTCCCGTCATAATAATCTGTAAATAGAGGCAAAACGCTCTTTTTTGTTGTTTAATATTCCATTTCTATGTATATAGAATTCAGAGTGAGCGGAACATTAGTAGTTACTTATGCGTTTTGCATAAGTTTAATGCACTATGAAGAGATATAACAAGTTTTATGTCCTTGTTTTTTTTTTACCACTCGATACGTGAAATTAAATTATATCCGATAATTATAAATAATTATATCGTGTCATTATCATTATAAAAATATGCCGGTATATTTATATTAAAAAGAAAAAAGTAGAGGAAATTTAAGCGGCGCGCAAATTTTGTCGAACATGTCTTACATAATATCCAGATCAAAAAGCAGAAATTAATAGTGTTTTTCTGTTTATACGTTTTTGAAAAATTAATAATAATTTTTTATTGTTGATACATGAAATATCTCAATCCATCTAACACGTGCTTCTATAATTTTGTGTAGACACAAAATTAGTTGCTTTTCTAATAAACTTCCACGCGTCACAAGAAAATCGCGCAAGACGATTATGTTATTCAGTGCAGAACTAGATCGATAATATGTTACGTAAACTTACATCATGCTATTTTTGCTGAAAATGATATACATGGTTGCTATTGTAATAAAAAATCTTTGTTTTTGCGATTTTTCTTACTTGTTTTTCCTTAGTATTTATTCACAAACGCGACTAAAAACGCATATTCTCAATCGTGCAGTCTCATATCGAAACGACGTGGTGTAATAGCAATACGCCTATCTTTATTCATGCATTGAGTAGTTAAAAGAAGACGGGAAGAAAGAAGCGTAACAGAGTTGAGAGTTGCCGTGCTCCGCTGGAATGAAGTATTCAGCATGTGAATAAAAAACTTGATTGCCTTGCAAATTTTAGACTTTGACCGGGCGATGAGTTTCTTTCTGAAATTGCCGAAGTTTAGAAGATAGACGAGGTTTCGTTACGATCGTTCAATTATCATAATTTCAAATGAGTGAATCAGTAAATGCACAAAGTTAAAGATTTGTAAACATCGTATAAAAAGTTCGGAGCAAAAACGATGAGTGATTACGTCAAAGAAGCTTTTTGAACTTGAATTGAAATTCCAAGAGCATAAAAGGAAATAAAAATATAAATTATTAAAAAACAGAGATTAAAAGAGCTAGTAGAATTCGATAATGTGTCATTTGATCTTATTCTGATAACCTTATTTGTTAATATCAACCTGAATAGATGTTCGTAAAAATTCCTTAATGAAAGTAATGGCTAGGTCGTAAAATTTAAATTTTGAAGTTGTCAATTAATTCAGTGGCGTAGTTTAACTGCCGACAAATAATGTAAAGTTACATGACAAAAGGATAGCATGAGCTTTGACGGTGAAACGCGCAGAGAATAAATTAGTCCTTTTTTAGTATGATTAGAATTCGAAATGTTGACGCGACTCCTATTCCAAATTATTAGTAATTATTATTAATCTGTTGGTACGTAATGTTACGGAAGAAATAAAACAACGGAGAAGTAGAAAAAGAATAGAAAGAAGGGGAAAAAAAAGGAAATAAAAAATATCTCTGACTATAGGCGAAGTGTAATTGACGTGAGACATCAGTGCGTTTTTTCGCGTTTTTTCAGTGCGACATTTAGTTACGCATGTTCGTGTGAACTTTTAACTCGCATTAGTGGTCATTACTTGGGACTTCTCTCGAATGAGATACTCGAATTCAGAGTTGGATAGAAGTTCTTCAGTTGCATCGCGATTACAAATATAATGTTGCATATATCATATAATTCAACTAAAAAACTTCAATTCTGAATGAAAATCTAAATATCTTACGTGAGACAAACTTTAAATAATTACTATTAATATAGGCCTTATAAACTGTGTCAGAATACCAACTGAACAGATCGACTCGACTGCTGACTGCGACTATCGACTCTTAGTGGATCAATCACAGTGGAGGTCGCTTCATTGTAATTAGTTCACTAAGGCCTGATTTACAATAGTTGTCGTAAGCTGTGAGCCGTAAGAATTTACCAATCATAGTCGACTATTACAAGAATAATCGGCTATGATTGGCCAATTTTTATGGTTTACGGTTTACGACATCTGTTGTAGACCAGACTTAAAAGTCGACAGTCGTAGTCAGCAGTCGGGTTGGCCTGTCCAGTCTGTTAGTCTGATACGAGCTTTAGTCTACCATATGACACGCATCGGTCGTTGCGAGTGTACCGAAAGAGAAAAAAAACAAAACGCAAGCTAATTACACGTTCGGCAGAAATGCGCGGATTAATTGCATGCTTGGTGAAAAGGCGTTTACAAAATTGGGACAGATCATATATCACGTTTAATTTGCGACGCGACGAGCACAATCGCCTCGAAGTGCAATACTTGAGAGCCGTGATTAAAGGTTCCGTCACGCGGTCGGATATTACAACGCGCTGAATAAACGTCGCGAGACTTAATCTGTCATTACAGGATAACGATATGAATCGACGCATTTGTAATATGTGTGCGTGCCTATGATTATATAATATCTAATTGATTATATAATATCATTAATATAAATCTACGCATTCTGTAATATGTGTGTGTGTGTGTGCCTATGATTATATAATATCTAATTGATTATATAATATTATTAATTATTTACAACATCAATAATATAATCATATTATATACGATAATGTACACGATTATATCTATTATGAATTATACGTACTTACATACGTAAATATGTAAGATGGATGTTCGTCTATCATTATGTCGTAATGATTACAGATTAAATTCGGTGGCATTCATTCGTTTAGGAGAGGGGAGGGCGCTACCCCTCTCCATCAGCAAGAGATTGCGTTACTTACTTTTCTGTCCAAACACCAATGAATAATTTATAGCGCGCTATCGCGGTGGTTCAGTACATACCAAATATAATCAACATGTCCATAAATGCATTATGCTTAATAATTAGCTGTGAGCTACGGCCTACGATAAAAGCGAATTAATTGATAATTCTTAGCATCAAGGACCGTCGTACGGTACAATAAGAAAATTTCTATTCATACACACGCATTTGCAATTGTATGAATTATTAAAACATCCGTATACACGATTCTATGATATTAGATGTAATTACGCAACTGCTTGATAAATCAATGAGAAGAAGAGGCACTGTAAAAATTCTCCCAAGATCATGGTGTGTCCTTTTACAAGGTTTTTTCTTACAAGGAAACACCGCGAACTCGAATTCTTTGATTTTGATACACTTTTGTGAGTATATAGGATAAATCAATACATGAATAACGGTATATTTCATTTATTATCACTATTTAAAGATTGAATATTACTTGAGTATTATACTTGATAAAGTATAATTTACACTCTTAAAGTAAAAAGGACGATTCCACTTTTTTGTGTATTACTCTTAAATTAAAGGAGATAGAAAAAAATTTTTGGAATAAAAATTTAATGGTAAGTCAAATGCTGTAAATTGACATAAGCATAAATAAAAAAATACTTTTTTATTATAAAAATTTTTTTATTTATGCTTATATCAATATACAGTATTTAACTTACTATTAAACTTTGATTCGAAAAATATTTGTTTCTATCTCCTTTAATTTAAGAGTAATACACAAAAAAGTGGAATCGTCCTTTTTACTTTGAGAGTGTAAATCATACCTTTAAATAGCGATAGGGCACAAGTGGAATATACCGTTATTCATGTATTGATTTACCCTACATACTCACAAAAGTGTATCAAAATCAAAGAGTTCGAGTTCGCGTTGTTAGAGTTTAGACTATTCACTGTCCGCGAAGTGATAAAATACTAAACAGTTGTCGTTAACTAATTAACCATTATTGAACTAAAGCTACCGTTCAAGCATTCGACCGTTTCGGTTGCGACGGTTATCCGGCTGCTTGCGAAAATTGAAGCTGTCAAACGCAAGGCAACGCACTGATTCACAAACTAAAGTTCCGCGATGACATAATCGCGAAATCTCGCTTCTCATTTCGATCTTCTTGACGTAATTACCGCTTATAATAGACACAATAATAACGGTAGTTTGTGCGCTGCAACATGGAGAGAGATCCAACGTTTGCACGTTGTTTTGCGTTCCACAGCTTCAATCTTCGCTGGCAGCTCTGATGTAGCGACAATCGCGATTCTGACACGACGGGATCGCGTAAATCATGCAAATCGCGACGGTCGGAACAATGATTGAGTAGAGAAGTCACGATTGATTTACCAGATGCGAAAGACGAAGGCGTTCATAGTGCCGGTCAAAAGCGATCCAATGTTCGGTCACGACTGACGGAGGTGTTGCTTGTCAAGGTTTAAAAAGAAGATATGACGTTTCATCGCATGTGCACTGGTTAGTCGTCTAAGTCGGATCGCTGAGAGAGTGGGAGGCAGGCAAACCTCGGTTTTTACACCTTTTACACCTTTTCATTCGGCCAGTTGATTGCCTCGTGCCACTTGCCGCTCATTGGCCCAACCCCGCGATATCGATGATGATTGGAAAACACGCGCTAGCGTACGCCTCGAGCCCGCTTCGCCGGGTGCCGTGACGACGTGGTATCGATAGTGCCAGACTTTTCACTTTTCACCGATCCCGAGTGATGGTCGCCGTCGTGAAGTAAATCCCTCTCCTTCTCGTCTCCTAATTTCTGACTTCGCCAAGCCGTGTCAGGATCTCGCGCGAATATTATCACGTGCTTGTCCAAATACCACCGACTAATCCTTTTATCGCGACGCGACGCTGAAAAGCGAATGGAAAACTGCGAGACGTAATACGGCCGCATTTCCAGGCGCGTGTCTGCCGGTATTCCGAACCGGCATCGACATTTCGTAATGTCTCGTTGCAGTTCAGTAGCTTCACCGAAGTATGCTCCATCATTCGGAACGTAGAAGTTGAACATGTCATGGCCATGCGAGTCAAACCTCTTGACCATCATCGGTAGTAGCTGTACTGATTGATCGCATGTGATGTCATTAGGATGAGAAAGAAAACGGAATGGGACAAAAATGAGACCGTCAGTAATATTTTTCTCGGTTGGGCTGAGAATTTTCCAAGAAAATTTTATTGGACTTTTTAAAATAATCTTGCGAAAATTGACCGATGTCAGGAATAAAATTTAAGGAATAAAATTTGGAACTTTTAGTAAAGTTCTACTTAAATTTTGCTTAAATTTTTAATAAAAATTTACTGATATTTTAGGAATAAGATTTAAGTAATATTTTACTGAAATCTTCAATAAAATTACTTTTATTTTCAATAAAATTACTTTTTCAATAAAACTACTTAAATATAAAGTAAAATTTTATTAAAATTTTATGAGGTTTTATATTATATGTGCACTGTACAGACCAAAGTACATTATCAAAATATAGTCATAGATATAATTATCATTTTATTAACATACAAGATACATTTCGACGTAGTATAACTTAAGTAACCTACGCAGCTAGTAGCAATCGTGTACGTGACACTAATATATCGTGGCTTTTTAATCGAGTCTTCACGAACCTTCAAAGTGTCCATGGTATATTTCAAGGAGTCTACAAATTTGGACGAGGAAGCAATCGTATTTTTATTTTCACTCAATTTTCCAACTAAGGCTTAATGTTGCGAAAAGAGTATTTAACATGCTTATTCTTTTAACGTTTCGGTAATTATCTTTTTCAAATAATACGATATAATCCTTTTGCAATTCTGTGTATTTTATTTGACGTGTTTGAAAGGTTTTTCTGAGAGGAAGTTTAACTTAAACTCAACATCGGAAGAAGAAATTCAGCTATTATCTTAATATTTCGATAATTACCTTTCGCGCGATATAATTTGACCTCAATGACGTTATTAAAAGCATTTGCGATGCAAAGAAAATAAAAAAAATAGTGAAACAAAGAGAATGATCACGTAGTTTCCGTGAAATACTTTGTGACACTTTACAGAGGTCGTTCTATGGCCTCGAATGTGTCATCGCATCTCGATATCAAGAATCGATCTAATTAAGTCTTAAGATGCACTATCCCGACCTTGACGTTTTGTCATTACATATTCATTTTTGTTCAGAACCTGCTATCGAGTTGTGCGCTGATCATGTTGCTTCCTGTATGCGTGGATTGCGAAATATCACGCGGAACTCCTTTAAAGAGCTTGAGAAATACCGAAGATCTTCGTCAGAGTAAGGACGTTCTCGTGTAATTCGAGCGCGCGAACGTATTTCACATCTGACGCAACGAATATCGCGAGCCGCCGCGGAAAACCTGGTAAATACCTGCCGCCGCTCTCGTTAGAATTAGCGAAAGTCGCAAAATGGGGTTGTCAAGGAGCCGCGATCCGTAACAAAACTTTCAGATCTCCAAGCTTCTCAAGCCCGTGCGTGTAAGTCACGTGTCGACCCGCGTCTGTGAGAAAGACGTGTGGCAATCTCGGACGCTGGACACTTGACTTGCCCCTCGTGTTTCCTTGCGTTTTCTCTCGATTTCTGTCAGACCGACGAAATTCACTTCCCGGTGACAAAATCCGCCGCTGTTTTCGCACGCAATGACTGGGATCTTTAATATATTTCCTAGTAAAGCTTGTTTCTTACTACATATCCATCTGGACGCCGACAGACAGTCTCTGGTTCGTCAACTCGCTGTTCAATGTTTTTGTATTGGAATATTCACAGTATCTGTCACACTGTCAGGTCACTTTCAATTAAAAAATATCGAAAAATGTTTTGATGAAGGATTGACGGACTTCTGTCTGTCTAGATATGTAGAATGTCTGACAATTATTGACACATTCGTTGTATGCAGATGGAACTTCAAACTGAATACAAAATTCCTCTGCCGTTCCTCAAACGACCACTCAACATAAAACTCTGAGTTATTAAGTAAATGAGCTGTCTACTATCATGTACTTGTACATTACGTCAAACTGTCTGAACAAAAGCGTTCTGTACATTTTGCAAATGATCACGTAGATTTTTAGTTATTAATTAAAGAAGTTGCATGATTGTTGCATGATTGCGCGTGATATGATGCATCAATCTATTTTAATTATCTTCTTTAAATATAATTAGTAATAGATGCCCGTGATCATTTATCAAATTGTCCTCTCCGCAACTTTCCGTGATTTAAATACAAGAAATCGTAACATCCAAAAATTTGTAAGAAAGAGTAGAATTTTTTTATTAAAGATCTCAAAGACGTTTTTTAGCTTCAGTCCCGTGTATCGCTAATAACAATTTGAATTTCAATCTGAAACGAGTTGAAACAAGGGAGATCATTCATTGAACCAAGAATGTTACAATGTCATTCTATTGATAATGCATGACAGTGCTCGGCAACATATCTAATGTCACTAAGCAAGTTATCTTCAACTTGACCTGAGAAGTTCTCTCCATTTATCAGATTTGAAACCATCGCAATTGCTATTAGTTTCTGTTGTTAAAACATTATTTGGCTTCAAGATATCGGAAGATGCTTAAAGATCCATCGATCATATCTTATCATTTCAAGACTTCCATAAGATTCAATAGATGCCGCTAGATGACACAAGATCATTAAACAACAGTGCAAATTGTTTTGATGAATCTCATAACATTGATGGAATAAATCTAGAGAAAAAGATGATTATTCGTGAATAGGCTTTTTTTCAACGCAAACTCTTTAAGCATGCGTGACATTTTAAAAGTGACACCGGCTCGCAATCACGATAAATTCTACTAAATACTCCGAATGTTTCTCAACAACATATTTTAGAAGGCATATGTAAAATCACTACACTTAAGGAAGGAATAATTTATTATTTACGTATAAAAATAAAATAACTTGCTGTTCGATTTCATCGGGCAAATATTTTCAAGTTGCGCGACACACACATACATAATTCTTCCATTTGTTTATGAAATGCAGTAATTGTAGATGCAATTAATTATGCGTTTGTGCCATTCGCCTTTCTTTCCGCTCGGCCAACTTTGAAAATATCTACGCATGTGTGCAAGTCGTGAACCGTCGAACAAGTTAAAGTAACGAGTTACATTTCCGACGTGTCCGTTGCAGCCTCGTAATCAATATTGATTATCATCGATTCTCACTAATTTATTACGGAAGTATTTCTTAATTTGAGACTACATCATGTTCGAGTACTATCTTAAGACATCTTGGAATCATTTTCAACGTGTTTGCATATCCTGGAAAATGTCCCAGAATATTCTGAGTGCATCCAAGAAAATCCTTAGACGATTCTAAGATGTCGACATGAAGAATTTGGCACGTGCAATGCGCTATTTAAATTCGTTTAACCATCGCGATTTCTCATGTACCATTTTCAAGCTAACAAAAGACTTATTTCTTTAATTGAAGATTTAAATTGAACAGAAAGATTTTAGTTTCTCATAAATAAAAAAATTGAAAATTTTTAATAAAGTCTTGAAATAAAAATGTTTGAATCTTATAAAATCAAAATTTTTAATAAAATTTTGTGAAACAAAAAATTTTAAATTTTAAAATTAAATAAAAATATTTTTAAATAAATAAATTAAATAAAAATAAAGATATAAAATAAAAATTAATAAATAAAATAAAAAATAAAAATAAAAATTAAATAAAAATATTATTAAATAAAAATATTTAAATTTTAAAATAAAAATTTTTAATTTTAAAATAAAAATTTTAAAAATTTTAAATAAATTTTTAAATAAAAATTTCAGACGTTTCTATAGCAAGTGTTATTGCAGTGTTAATGATAATAGTCTGTATATTACTGCTGCTATTTTTCTTCTTGTTATTTTATTTTTTTTCTTCTTGTTAGGATAATAGGAAGATATTGACACCGTGACTATAACTATTCCTATTTCTTGATTAACCATTTTTTTCTCTCTCGATGTATCTATTTTTGCCAGTGAGTTATTATATATGCCAAGCTCCACTGTAGATTCATTGTCAATAATCGCGATGAATAGAGTCTTATATGTACACTGCCAAGTGTTTACCGAGTATGCATGCTCGCGCGTTATTGCGACTATAGTTCACTAACGTGACCAAAAATCATAAATTATGTTTTCAGCCTGGCCATTCTGGAGTGATGACTCGAGGACACACGCAACATTGTTTCGATTACACTGTCGAACATCTTCCAATTTGTTTCCGAATTACGCGCGCGTAGTTTGAATAACGATGTGAATAGTCGTTATAAAAGAACCGTCTTGAACGAGAGTCGTTTACGTAACTTCTCGTTACTTGGCAACTTCATAAATTTTCCTACAGACGCTGTTTCCTAGTATGAGATATTAAATCCGACATTGACGTAAAATAAATGTGCACCGGTTATTAGCGGAGAAGCCAGGGATCCTGGCACGAAGCGTATAACGAACATTAGAGTACTCATCAGTTTTGTAGGAGATCCTCATGGTCACAACGTGTCTTCACATGTCGCGATTTGATCAATATCCTTTATCCTTTAATATCCTTTAACAATCTTCAATTTTATTATTTGAATATTAAAATTCAAAGATCGGAGTGCATCTTTAATGTTCAGATTTAAACATTGAGATGCGTCTATAATATTGAGAGTTTAATATTAAGATGCATCTTTAATACTGAGATATTTTAATATTAAAGTGTATCTGTAATATTGATTAATTTCGGATATTACATTGAAAACATAGTCTGATGCAATAAAATTAAAACTGTTCATTTAATTTCGCACATTCGTGACAATAATCTCTATAATGGACTCATTACATCGTAATATCAGATCTGTTTACAACGTTGACACACTATATATTAAACGTTTATAAGGTACTGGCGATATTGCGCCACGGCGTAAATGATTAGTTACGAAAGGCAAATAAACGACTATTTTTATCAACCACTTCGCGAACCGGCAAACTTTGCGTACGTAAAAATATCTTGTGTCGCCGTCAGCGTGGTGCTATACCTCGAGCGAGAGGTCTTGTATCTCACGAACGAGATGCGCTTGTCGTCTTACTGCAGAGAAAACTGATGTTATAAAATTTTTTCCGTAGTGAATGAATCACTTTCAGTATCAAAAGGCAATTGCTTATACCGTGTTATAACTCAAGATTTTCCTTTTCAAGTTTGATGGAATTTGCAAGATTAACCTTTTACAGTCCCATTTATCTTAGAATTTTCTTTCCAATCGATTTGCCAGAGTTCATTTTGCGACAACATCATATAATTCACTTTTACTTCAATATTTCAATATCTATAACTAATGTGTAATATATTTCTAGTATAATATATTTCTAGTATAATATATTACATTCTAGTATAATATATTTATATTTTGAATATATAAAGTATATTATTATATTAATATATAAAAAAAAATTATTTACGAGATTAAAGTATTAAATATATTCAGTTAAAAGTATTATTTACGAAACGCAATGTCGAAGTAAACTCGACATATAGGATCACACTGGGCTAATGTAGAAGTAAAATCTCGACTCGGAAAGTCACTGCTGAAACAATCGATTCAGGGAATCTACAAACATGCGTCACAATGTATATATGCATAATAAATTTTGAAAAAACTATAATATATGCAAATAACTATGAATAAGAAATGACAGATTCTGTCATTTCTTACTTGGTGCGCATTAGTCATTTTTTATTTAGTGCTTCATCAGTCATCGACATAAAAATAATGCAATATGCGAATGATTCAGATTTGTACTGACAACTGTTATTATGTCAGTATATTAATAAGGTTTATTCCCTCTGAAATCGCACGTTTATTTAATGGAGTATCAATCCCTTATGTAATATCTATATTTTTATAAGAGCCTGGCTAGACGTCGTATATGTCGTTTGCACGTGATGTGCTAATCAGCTTTTATCACACATCTTCTTTGCGTAGATTAAAACATACATTTTATACTGTGTACAAATTACTCAGGAGACCTAGTTTATAACGACAGCTCTCAAAATCTGTGGAGTAGTAGTGAATGTGTCAATCTTAACTTTCAACGTTGATCTTTGTTCAGAGAGATAAATAGATAGATAGATAGATAGATAGATAGATAAATAGATAAATAGATAGATAGAAAGAGAGAAAAAGAAAGAGAGAGAAACGAGATTATAGTTAAAAATTAAATTAAATTATTTGAAGTGTTAAAAATTAAAAGTTAAGAATCTGGTAATGGAAACAAAGTAGCGTCTTGATATAAATAGAAAATTCACGTCTACTGGTTGCCTTTTATCCTTCTAAAAATACATATATTCAACAAAATTTACGCACTATTAAACGCAGTTTGTTCCTAACAGATCAGTTTATCATACAATAACTTAATACATTACAAGCCGCACGAATTAAAAAATCAAGCTTTCCGTAATTTTCCATTTACACAATTAATCTCGTGTCTTTTTGAATTTCAATTTCTAACTGTAATTTTTCTTTTATTCTAACTTTTACTTTTTGTGATTTTCTTCCTGGAGAAGCCGTGAATAATCATGTATATCTCTAAAAACCAGTTCTACATACTGATTACAGAAAATGCAAGACGAGAGAATAAATAGATTCATTCATGCATATAAATACGAGCGTGAGCAATTCGCGAAGAACAGTCTAGAGCCGCGTTTTCCATCATCAAGACTGTTATCGTTATCGCGTCGAAAAATATCGATTTTCGTGCAAGGCCAATGTCCAACCGAGACAAAATGTTCGCCGCAACTCTTGTCTTGGCGTTTGTCGTAGCGCACGTCGCAGCGGAAATACGTAAGTAGATATAGATACGTAATCGAGCATACGCTCAAAATCGAGAAGGGCAAATTAAAATATCGATCGCACGCGATTGTGAAAAGTGTTACACGATAGTTCAGAGCGCGTTCATTTTCGCGAAGTTAATTAAGGCAATTCTTCGCAGCCTCCTATATTCACGTATGTGGACGTAGAAACCCGAATATCGATGAGTGCATTTTGAAGAACGTTGAAAATTTGAAGAGTAAAATATGCGAGGGTATACCAGAGCTCAGCGTTAAACCGATCGAGCCAATGCACATCAAGAGAATTGAAGTCTTCAACGCAGACAACTCTAAGCTATTCTTGAATGACATGTACATTACAGGACTCTGTAATTACGATATAAAGTTTTTTCACATGAACTTCGAGAAGCTGCACTTCGACGTTGATCTCGAATTCAAGCGAATCAATATAAGCACAATATATGACCTCAACGCGAACATAATAGTGAATATTGCTATGAAGGGACCGATTCATATTACTACAGGTACGTAAGATTGTTGCTTATATATAAGAATATACTATAATTAGAAAGAGAAATGAGACGTTCACGAGAGATGCGTTATCCAATAAAGAAGAGAGTTCGAAAATCCAGTTCTATGCGTTAAACAACCGGTTTATAGTATCGCTTTTACAGATAATGTATCAGCGAAAGCGGGTATTGATCTCAACGTGACAAACAAAGACGGCAAGGAACACGTATACGTGTCGAATATGAATCTGGATCTTGATATCAAAGGATACGAGGTGGACTTAAGTTCGTTTAGCGATACGCAATTAAATCAAATGCGAAAGATCGGTGAGACCTTTGCTATCCAGAGCCGACAGGAAATCATCAAGGTGATAAAGCCGATCATAGAGAAGATCGTTATAAAACATATCCTTAACTTTTCCAACGAGATAGTCAAAAACTTCACTTTCGACGAGCTGTTCCCCGATAGAGCATAATGCTGCAATTCTAAGCAAATATATGAGTAAATCATAAAATCGTAAAGTCGTAGCTTACGAATCAATCGTAATGTTGGTAAAATTCACAAACCGTAACTTTATTGACAACTTCTAATTAGTTGTAAGATTTACGAGAAATCGTAGATATTTACGAATTATCGTATGACATACAGTCCGCATAGAATTGCAAATCTACTCATAAGTTCTTACGAGTCTTACGAGAACAAATTACGAGTTTTACGGTTTTATCTAGAATTTCAGTATAAATCACTTGGTTATTGCGATAGAGATTTCGTTATAAGAATTGGGTTACGCTTGTATATCGATAACATATTGTGAGAGAGAGAAAGTAAGAGAGAGAGAGAGAGAGGACGAGAGAGAGAAAGAAAGAAAAACAAATTGAATCATTGCTGATCCTTAAATAAAAAAAAAAACTTGCTTGAAAGAACAGCAAATAAATACAAGTTACCTTAGACTAACATCCAGTCATCAATCTTTTGCAACCACTTTTAACAGACTATCCGTACATGTCTGAAGTAAATATGATCTCAAAGGATCAAATCCTTTAACTGTATTACTTAAATAAATACACAGCAGTGGTCCCCCTCTAGCCGTTAAATAACACTCGCGCGAGCGTCGCAACATTGCAACACTACGAGAAATCGCGGAAGTTATATCAGACCACGTAGTGACATATAGCTTGCGTTGCTTTCGGCGGAAAGAAATCTCGGCAAGTCCGACACGCGCGATGCATTTCGCTCTTGATTATAAAGTTCAGTTATATGGTCAATCATACCTGACAACTCGAGGCGAGCTGCACTGCGTTGCAGTGAACATAAGTCGGAAACGAACGATTGAAAGCAGTCGACTGTTTTTGTGCCGATCCGCGTGATGCAATTCGTTTTTTATACGGTCACTTAAATGCAGGATAATTAAAAGCAATGATATTCACACATACCATGCGCGCGTGCACACACACAGACAAGACAGACAAGACAGACACACAATAACGTTATGTTTAATCTTCGATGTTTGTGTATCTTGTTATCCTTGCGAACCATTGCTAGCGACTACTCGTTCCGTTATTGTAAGCATTTCATGAAGAACAGGAAGATATTTCTCTTTCACCTGGACTTGGCTCCATCGACGTGGCTTCCGCTCCGTTAATTCCGTATCGTGAACCCACAAAGTAGGTTGGTAATTATTAGCATCCCGAGTAATTATTGGTATCTCCAAGATTCTGGAGAATGATGTGCGATAAGACTACATTTACGAAGGTAAATACAGCTCGTGACTCATGGACTTACGGAGAGAGCACGGATTTTGATTATGCATTGGAGATATTGTGACATTATTAGCTGATTAGCATATCACGGTTGCGACAAAACTTAAAATACGGTTGCGACAAGCGCATAAAATAGAATAAATATGTTTCTGTGACGTTGGAGTATATTAGATTCGCTCTTTAATTTGGAGTGAAAATGTTCACTCCACAATTCGTAGAGTGGAGAATTCGCTCTATAAGGAGAGGAGGGGGAAAGGATAACTCGAATTCGTATGATTCGGCTGTCACTTTGCTTTTCTGAATGAGTGAAATCTCATTCTAAGAAATTTAGATATTAATAAACATCGATATCGCGGTGCTATTATTCATTACGCGCGTTCAGGGGAAAAATTGTACGTGTAAATAGCGTTCAACTAAAGGAGTTTATTCATCAGGTATGTATTTTCACAGGACGTGCTAGGGACGTATTTTCAGTGATGCATCAAGGCAGTTACTCATAAATTCGCTATTTATCGGACAAAATTACGTTTATATATTTACCATCTAGATAATAAATGTTAGATTGATACCAATTTCATGATACTATTTCTTTTCTATGTTTCACTCGGTACAACGCTATTCAAAGCATAAAACAACAATTTTCGGACCTACAATTGACCTTTATACAAAAACGATATTATGAGAGAGAGAGAGA
>NW_022639455.1:3524246-3555302 GCF_010583005.1 Odontomachus brunneus | reverse complement strand
GAGAGAGAGAGAGAGAGAGAGAGAGAGAGAGAGAGAGAGAGAGAATACTGTTCCTTCTTCTATGCCGCGTTTCCTAATATATAACACTTATAATGTGTTAAATAAGTTTTTTGGGTGGTATCGCTTTTCATTTCAAGTTAGATTGGAATAATATCGTCTATGTCGCTTCTACCGTAAAGTTATGTGTGCGAAATTGCGATATTGGGTATTAAATTTCTCATGAATAATGTGGACAGATCGCATAAAATTTTAATTACAAATGCGTTTTACTGCGACAGATGTCACATTAAATTTCTGCTCAATTCCAAGCATTTCGATTAAAGTGAATAAACTCCTTAAGATATGCATTCGCTCCTCGATTTTTCAATCCTCCCGAACTCCCGAGCCCCGCGAATTGCTCCGCGCGACGACTTGTCCACTCGCGAGGTGACGATGCGAGAGAAGAAAGGAAAAAATGTCAGACTCGTTTAACAAATACTACAGTCCAAGCTTTATTCAACAATTTATAACGCATCGCCGACTCGTCGATATCGGCGTACTCGATAGCATTACATCACGATAAATCGTACTTGCTCATGAAGATTCTAGTTTATCTGTTGATGCGCCTATCCGCCGGTCGGCGACTAGTCGACACATTAGGCTTGCGTGGAGAATCGTAGTGTGCTTGACTGTGCGTCGATATATGCCTCTGTGTTTCAATACCGACTCTATCGGTCTAAGCGGACAATTCCGCGCCATGTCGATAACTGAAGAGTTGGGATCGAAGCAAAGAGTGAGTGATCGTTCCCTCGCGCTACAGTATAATATCCTGCTGTCGTCTATCTGCGGCGGAATATCCGATTTCTCGTCTTATCAACCGATAATTCCTCGAATGTGATCCCTGAGTCCTTATTGGTATATTAACTAAAAAATACTTGTCACATTTTGGAGCAACGAATAACTGCACGTTAAGGAGATCACTTGGCGCTCTATCGTATCGAAGATTAGTATTCCGAAGATTTTCCCGCTAAGTTTCCCCCCCGAAGGCACGTTTCCCCCGCCCGACATGCGTGAAATTATCTAAGAGGCCACAAGCTAGTTTGCAAGTGCTAAGTATAGATAAGAAATGCTCGGCTAGCTAGTTTGCGACTAGCCGCTATGACTTTCTCTCTATGAGGTGATTTTGACTCTATGAGGTAGTGTCGCGTAACTAAATGAACGTGAGAGATGCCCTGTCAATATCGAAAGATCCCAAACCGTACTCGGACGCGATCATACGATCGTTAACGTTCCCCGCTCCGAGATGAAGACTCTCGAGAAGCGTCACGATCGTTCCGTGATCTCAACGACTCGGCCGTTCGCTGCTCCTTTGCAAGATCTCGTATCTTCCGCGAGGTCCGTGACAGGACCTCGGCAGATGTCGGCGTGCGGCCGGCCGCGAACAATTTGTGCGCGAATGAGAAAGAAAAGAGTTGAATGCAGTTGTAGTATCAATGAGTAACTCCCTATTCGTTCTATCGCAATGGGCTTTCAGTCCTAATCTACGTCGATCACGTTGTCGTCACTCTTCCAGTCCACCCGATCATGTCCGGATTGCCATACATATTTACGTGTTCGGGAAGAGTTGCGCGAACGAGAAGTGCTCGACGATATGATTGGACGTGATCTGAAACGCGTCGGAGAGCGCCTTCTCCAAAGGAGGCAGTATCTCTTTTAAGAAGAGGCTGAAATTGTTGTTGATGGCCGAGTTGACGACGTCGCCGAGCGCTTGATCACCGCCGAACAGATTCTCTAATATTAACATACCATCGCCCACGGTGATCTTCATCTTGAATTCTTTGATGCGCATATACTCTACTCCGCTCGAGCTGGAGTATTTCTCTATCAGGATTCTGCAGGAACCTGAAACGTACAAGCGCGAGATGAGACACGTATACGATAACGGAATATCATAATGTCAGAAAACAATAATTTCTCATTATTTCTTCGCTTCGATTCTGAGTTTTTAGTCACCGACTTGACGTGATTTCACGCTCTTTAAATTTCTTGGAGTGAAATCTCACGTTCAAAACGAGCGAAAAATGATAGCATTTTTATTCGAAGTAGAAGACTGGAAATCGCAAGAGTAAATGTTTCACTCAAGCTTAGGGTGGGTTCCACATGAGTGAATGCTTCAATCGATTAGAATGAACATGTTCCTGTGACGGTGGAGTCGCAGACAATTGCTTCCCTTTCTCTCCGAGAAATTTTCATGCAACCCGGTCAATATACCTGTGCAGTCGCTGACGTTGCCGTGGAAATGTCCGGAACCGCGAAGCGGGAGCAACACTATTTTGCCGCTTATGTCGTATTGACCTTCGATGCGAATATTCGGTAGTGACACGTCCACGTGGATGTACGAGTTGTCTAAGTCGATCCTAAAAACAGAGACAATAGCCATTGAATAGAGAAGGTCCGAGGAAATGGCGAAGAGGCATCGACATCTCTCGAAGTCGCGAATGACTGCTGATATGAGTCGCAATTCTCAAGCTTCACACAATGTAACCATGAGCGATACGACAGAAAGAGATATCGATATTACGTGCGCCTTATGCATCCTGTATTAACGGATATTACGACACGACCAATTACGGACTGAATATCAGCTAGCTCAGGCTAATAAACCTCGTCTTCGTGATTCTCACACGCGGGAAGTTATCAAAGACAACCGACAATTTCAACGGTAGGAGGCATCGACCTCTTTTTACCGTCCTTATTATTGCAATGCCAGGTTCCATCTCTTTCTCATTAATGAGAAACTCCGTCCAAGTTTCGCATGCCACGAGATAATGAGAAACGCGACCGGCCCTCGTCACTTCCGTCCGATTTTCATTGATCACCGTTCTTGCATTCTTATAGTCATCTCAGGCTACACTTCGAATGTTCATGTCATGGTCATCTGCGCACGAAGTAACAAACGATAGAGCTCATTTTTCACCGTCGTACGATTTTATGTATTTCTTCTTCTTCATAAGGAAAATAAATTCCTCGATCATTGCGTCAGAAACGATTTCAAGTTGCGTAAAGTTTGTTTTCGATCGGCAAAGTCGTCGCGCGAGAAATAATCCCGACAATAGAGATTGTCGACTGAAAATTTAACGTGAATCTTTTCGATTTTCCATCTTTGCGCTTATTTTGTTTACTACTTTCTTTCTCTCATTAAAATAAATTAAATTAATAAATTAAATTGAAATAAATAAATTAAGAGGTTCAGACACATATCAGTCCTATTTAGGTAAAATTCTTTTTTTCACAAGAGAGACTTAAAGGACGCTACTGATGAAGTGTTTTGTGGTCCGAATAAAATTGACTATCGCAAGAAGTATGATTACGAATGTACATAATTACGTGCATTTGTGTTTACATGTGTATACTTTAGCTGCCGGAATTTATTAAATATTATTATCATGATAATGAAAGCATCAAGCATATAAAAGCATCAACCTTGCATTTTATAATGACATGATGAAAAATTGAGAAAACAAATTCTGCTCACTTTTTTTCGCGGAAAATTACGCAATTTCGAGCGTCAATGATTCTGCTTTGCACACATTCGCTATATTGCTTTCTTCAGCGGAAAAATCACTGTTTCACGGATTGAAACGAAGAATATTCTATTTGGGGTTGATCGATAATGTAGTATATTGATGTCATCATTGCTAATATAAAAAAAATTCGGGGAGGACCTAAGTATACATAATTATGTATACCGGATTTTAGAAAGGAGAGATTGTAAACTAATTTTCTCTCCAAATAAATTCTCCTTAAACTTCCTTTCCCAAAGTTAAGTAAATTTCAATTCTAACTTTAGCATTCCTTCTCTTTTCCTTCCCTTTGCGGATAAGCGACTTCTCGGATAAGTGACTCCACACTTAATCCGCGGCTTTAATTTATTCTCGACAAACACCTCATGATACTACAAGAGTTAAATCTTGTCAAGTGGCCACGGATGCGCCCTTACCGGACTGACGCTGAGTAATTGAAAATATCCGGCACGTGCGTTTCGAATACCTCTCGGCGATACGCAAGTGCCGCGCAGGATATGAAAATGCGACAAGTCAACGACAGCAAAAACAGCACGTATGCGCAATCATCTCTTTCGTAATCTTTTGTGTGCAATCTGGTTGGATTGATGGGCGAGTAGAGGCGTGGCGTACTCATACGCATGGCGATCATTTTAACGTTACGAGCGACTTATCGTCTGATTTCGCGCAAAACGCCGTCGTTACCTAACAATGCATCCTCACGGCCACTTATCGGACAAACGGCGGGTCTCTCGATGACCGCGTTATTTGAGTGTAAAATCTGCATGAGATCATTGTGAAGCAAAGTGTATGTGTGTATGTGTGTGTGTGTGTGTGTGTGTGTGTGTGTATGTGTGTGTATGTCTTTTAAACGCATAAGCGTGTAATTTGGCTGAAACTCCTTTTACGCGCTTCTCACCGTTTTAAGTCACGTCCTTTAACACGTTTGAGACGTGTGGATTGTGATTGAATACGTTTAAGCGCGTTAAATGACGGACTCAAAACGTAAGAAACATGTGAAAAGAGATTCAGCCGGAACAACACACGCGCATTTGCAGTGATAACGCAAATCTGTCTGAGTTCAGTGCAATTTCCGTACACGTTCCATGCTAATCTCGTCGTTCCGAAATTTGCCGACCGCGACGTGAGAGCAGGACTAACATTACACGTTTTCGCATCGCGTTAATCGAGCTTGCTGCGAATCCAAGTGTGTCATTTCGGCAGAATCTCATCTCGCACGTTTCCTATCGTTCCAAGTCACGTCACTTAACAGGTTTATACGTGTTAAATTGTACGTGTTAAACGTTATACGTGTGTTAAACGTTATAAATTGTTATACGTGTTAAATTTATGTCTTAAACGCGACTTAAAACCACACTTTAAAATGACGCGATTTAAAACCACAAGATACGCATAAAAGGAGCTCAAATTACACGCTTGTGCGCTTAAACATAAGACACTTGGATCAGCAGTGAAGTCGTTCTCTATTTCCCTTTAATACTCACTTCAGTTTACTAATATTGAAGTTACTGGCGTCATACACCAAGATGTCCTTTGCTTGCAAGCGCAGGGCGTTCGACGGAGCGAATATCAATCGTTTTAGTATGAGTGGCTCCAACGACGGGATGTTGTACTCCGGCACGCCCGTCTTCAGGTATGGCGCCAATTTCATGATACTTTGCGCCACGCATTGGTGAAATTTCCGCGACTCCACATTCATCTTGCATATATGCAGGAAGTCGGCTGCAATTCCCGTCCGAAATCGTGCACATTATATTAGACAGCCAGTGGGATTGTGAAAGAGTGAAAAAACGATCGGGTAGCCGGTCGCCATCGAGATTTTTCCCGCGCGATTCCGATCGTACACGTCTCCGCGACACGGTCTAATTTTCATGTAATATGCATCTCGCGCACGCATGTGTGTATTCCGCGAGCGCGTTTAACATTTAATAGGCCGATATGTTCTGAACGCGCGCGCATATGTGCGGTTATGGGCAAGAAACGATCTCGTGACCTTTTCGTATTTATTAATGTGCCTTGTCAATAATTAAAAGTTATTAGAAATCAATGCAACATATAATAGAACCCGAGCTAGTTCAATACTCCGCACGCAGCTCTTTCTTTCTTGCAGAGTTACGGTGCAATATTGGTTCAGCTAGAGAAAACCGATCCGCAATAATTTAATCGAAAGAACAAGACGAGAAGGCTTAGTTATCGTTAGATTTTTACTTATATATTGGTCCATTGATCATTGTTCGCTACGTTGCACATGCCAAAAGTCACATGTCAAAAATCTGTTTAGAAATGGCCATGATGTCTCACGAAGCTGACAAACTGATGCTACACACGGCCTCATGCGCGCACAAGTTCCCGCAAATGCAATTCAGAGCCGCGAATCGATCTTTATCTTTTCTTTGCTCAGCTCTCGTCATTCTCCCGCGTTCAATAGCGAAACATAAAAACGTAGAAGTATTCAGTTATTTGTTCAATTACATATCTTATTTGAAATATCACCAAATTAAGAGTAATATTAGTGCGAATAATTAATTTATGGGAAGATATTATTGTTTAGTAAAGTATCAAACACGCACGCGCCGAACAATCTCTAACGTACGCGGCGAATCAAACCTTTCACATCAAGCTCGACCTTGAATCTCAATTATCATATCTTTAGTTAATTCTCCTCATATTTTGAAATTCCAATTGCGCATTTACTTTGATTCCTAAATTTCTGCAGCTATTCGCGTGTAGCGAAGCATAAAGAGTAACCGCAAAAACGTACGACCGCAAAAGACCGCGGAAGTGATTTCGACCAAGACGAAGGCGAAATCGAATGCAAAATCGTGTTTAGACGTGTAATGCACTGCTAAGAGTATTATTTTTACACGCATAAGTGTGACCGAAACTCTTTTTACGTATTTCTTGCCGCGCAAGTCGCAACGCACTTTAAATCCTGTTAATTTAATTAAATATTGAACACATTTAAAAGCATTAATTTGCGCATCGTAAATCATTTAATTAACGTGTAAAAAGAACTAAATCATCTAAATCTCACGCTTATGCGTGTAAAAATAAAACATTTGCAGTGTATATACGGTCGTTAATTTGACAGCTCGTTCGGCACGGTAGCGTAGCAAATTTACAGACTTTAGCACGAGCAGGTTTAAGAAGTCGTTAATATTATAGCAAAATTATCGAGGAGCACGACATAGAAACGACCATTCGACTGTATCACTTCTGCCACTTCGGCACGGAGAAAAATAATTTACTGGCTCAGCAAATTTTCTGCTGGTCTAGCAAAATCTTTTCGTTATTATATGGACAGCAAAAAGATTTGCTAAAAGATTTACTAAATTTATTTGCAAAAAGATTTACTAATCATTATTTTCTGGATATAATTTGCTGGATATAATTTGCTACAAATTATTTTGCTATAAGAACCATGATGGATTTATATAATCAGCTGCAGTTTTGCTCCGATAGCAAATAAATTTGCTAAGGATTATTTTGCATCAGTAGTAAATTAACGTGATTTTTAGGACAAAAATCACAACAAATTTTTTCTATCCTGGCAACGAAACTAATTCTGATAACGAATAACTTGTAAAATTAGTTACGTCAATTAAATTTTTTTGATGTCACTACGAATATGCAATAGCAACGACGATTTTGCTAAAAGAGCAAAATTATTTTTCTCCGTGTGCGTTGTGATTTTTTGTTTGTTCACGTTGTGTATTTTAACTCCAACTTCAATTTATCCAATTAACAGGAAGAAAACTTTTTGGTGTACAAAATTATAGGGCGGGCGGAAACGAAAAAATAAAATAAATAAAAATATTCATTCGCAAATATATAAATGCAAGTATATGTCACGAGTCCGTGAAATTAAGCACGAATTATCGCACGAAGATCGCCTCGACGTAACGCTCGCTATCGACGATATCTCGAGACTGAGATTTCGGTCTATGGTGGCGCCCGTCATCCGAATTTCATTTGCACGTATTTTCTAAAATTTTACTCACGTATCTCTCGTTGACCTACTTCTTTGCTCGTCGCCACGGCCAACAGGATCGTCGTTACGGCGAACGCCATCAATGTTGCCTTCACAAGTGCCATTTTCCACTAAGATTGGGAGAGAAACGACAGACAGGAAGCTCAACGTGCGTACCTTCCGGGGTTACCTGGGGCGCGAGACTCGACGACGGGGGTTGCTGACTCCGCAGACGACCGAAGATGGTCCGCGAGTAGTCCGGCTGGAAATGGATGGTCTGGACGACGATCCGGACGTCTTATAAAGGCAATCACGTTTCCCTCGCTCCTTCCTTCCATCTCGCTTCCTCGCTCCTCCTGCCAGCGGCTACATGACAGTCCGAGATGACAACTATTATGTTCCACCGATAATACTCCCTGCCAGAATGCGAGATGCGCGCACATGTCCGTGGAGGAACAGCTGTGCAGGAGGGAGGTCTTATTTTAACGCGCAAGACAACTCGTTGAGTACATCCGTGGCTGGTGACGGCCGTGGATGCGGCTTCGACTTCGTCCTTTGCGGTACAATGGTTGCATGCAGCACTAACATTTCTCTCAATGAGCTTTCGGATTTGATCGATTTGTACTCCTGAACGAATATCACATCTGAAAGTACACTAAAAAGTACATTGAAAAGAAAGGTGTCTAAAAAGTAGAAGATATTTATTGGGTGGTCACTAATGACATATTTATGTGTACTTCGGTTAAATTCTCTTAATTATCTCTTAATCAAAGCGGCTGATTTAGAACCAGACGCTGATCTCAGTGTGGAAGAAAAGAAGTTTTCTAGAAAAAGCAATTGCCAATAGGTGTTGCGAATATAAAAACCGTAAAATGAAAACAGGTTTCTTGTCAAAATAGTTTTTGTACTCGCAAGATTTACGTGCTAACGATGTGTTGTTTTCACAAACGAGTTTTGATTTTATATATTTACGGTTTTTTGTGTTTGCTATATTTACTGATTGTCGTTTTCTTTTACAATGAGAAAAAATATACTAAATTTCGAAAAACGTTTGTTTGGATACGACTGTGTGAACATATTTGTTTAAATTAAGTAATTATTTTCTAAAATTAAATAAAGAAGTTTTAAATATAAATTTCTTTTTTTAATTTAGAAAATAATTACTTAATTTAAACAAATATGTTCACAGTCGTATCTAAACAAACGTTTTTTGAAATTTAATATATTTATTCTCAATGTGGTAAACTTTTTTTTGCACTTAACTGGCGTATGGCTCTTATAAGCCCATTTCATACAATTGTTTGATCCAAATTTTTTAAATATAATTAACAATTCATGCAAAATTAGCTAAATTTTCAAGAAAATGTATATTTTCTTCGTTGAAAAAAATTTTATTCTCAATGTAAAAATATATACAGACTTATATGTCCGACGATAACAAACTCGCGTACGTGTGGATTAGATCAAACTAAACAAAAATATTCTCTATCATTTTGCAAACAAACATATAGATTTTTTAGTTATTAAAAAAGATTGGTGAACAATTGTGCATAATTATTCGTGGAACTGTTCCAATTAATAACTCAAAAATCTATATGATTATTTGCGAAATGTACAACACTTTTTTGTTCACACAGTTTGACGTAATGTACAGGCACTCAACGCAAATCGTATTTACTGTCGCACTTTGCATCGTATTCCGCGCGATTATTCGCTAATCTTCTTTAATTAATAACTCAAAATTTTACGTGGCTGTTTAATAGAAGTTTTTGATCTAATCTACACGTACACGAAATTCGTATATATTATTGTCAGACACTCTATATATTAATATGAGAGTAAATATATCTTTTTAAATATATTAGTCCACCCAAAAAAAAATAATTTTAATAGAAGTGGAATTCTCTGAATCTTAGAGGATTTTACTCTTATATGTAGTCTCAAGAAGATTGCTTTGAAATGAAGAGAAAAATAATCTTAAACACAATTCTTAAAGATAGAGGAATTTCATATTGAATTTTACAGTGCAAATCTATTTGTTCTTAATATTTGCTAATATTTGTTCTTAATCTAAATTTCCTTTTATATGTTACTTCAACTTAAAAATATTTCTTCTAATATTTAATAAATTTTATCGCATTCACACGAAAGAAAGATCAGAAAACTTTGACCGGGGTGCTTGTGTGTATCTGTAGATGTCCACACTTTTAATGCCATATAAGATGAAAAACATCAAGACTCGGCTGGGATCGAACTCAGGTTTTCCACAGAGGCAACCGCTCTTCCTACTGAGGAGCTATTTAAGACTTCATGTTTGTGACATCTATATACTCAATGAAAAATAATTCGTTGATTAACGTCAAAATGATATCAAACTGACGTCAGTTTGACGATTTCAACGTCGATTTGATTGAAACGTCGACAGTGAATTGACGGTGGAAGCTCTAAGCGTGGCGCTTGGTTTCAACCAATCGTACACGATAGTACGCGAACAACAGTTCTTCGCGTCTCTCATACTGCACATAAGACGGCTTCAAATTAACATATTCCTCTTGATATAAAAGAACACAGATTTAGAATAATATCTCATAAATGCAAAATGAGTGGTTCCCTTTAATGAAAGATGAATATGCTTTCTGTAAGATATTTCTTTTAGAACCTGGGGTTAGAGGAAAATTTACTTTGTATGTAGAATATTTGTAGAATACTTTTTTTGGGTGTATACTCACCGAATAAATATTGGTGATTTTTAGGTATTTCTTTTCTCTTAGCTTCTCTCTCTCTCTCTCTCTCTCTCTCTCTCTCTTTCTCTGTGCATATGTCAATAACTAAATTCAAGAGCTCACTGAACATTTAATGAGCGTTCGTGTTGAATTGAATGCATATAATAAGTGGCGAGCGACAAAAGCGAGAAGTAACGAATCAAAAAAGAGATGCTCGTTTGAGGAAAAGAATCAGAGACGTAATGCGAGCCTGAATGGGTTTCGTGAGACCGTGATCGACTTTTAAATTGGAGAAATCGAGCGTTCGCGTAGCAAGAAGTTGATACTCCGTTTATTCTGGGATCTATGCAAAGATTTAAGTCATTTTTCTTATGAAGCACAAGCGCAAGATATCGCGTGTTGCGCTACGTATACATTTTCACACGTGACATGCTCGGGCAGAACGTCAACTCAGAAGAAGATGGAATGCGAGGAAAAAAAATAAAAGAAAAAAAGAATAAGAGATTACATCGATTGTAGCGACCACTCACAAGCAATCAGAAAGGCAATGTAATTTGCGATGCTCACACGGATTTAGTATTGCGTAAGCAATTTTTTATCATGAAATTCGCATTATCGTTCTTGCAGCAGATCGGCAGAATCGTCGGATATCCTCATCCACGTCGTTTCGAAGATGTTTTTATGCTGTTATGCATAATATGTTGCGTTATGCATGTTATATGCTCGAAACAAATCGCCCGTGCCGTGTTAATCGTCGATCGCCGTTATCACGCGCGTAATAATCTATCAAAACAAAGAAGAGGATTAAAAAATAGACAATTCGTAGGCAATACCTCGTCTTTTCGAATGGAACACATGCATCGCGAAAATATTTGTACAATACTTTTTTTCGGAATTGGACTCGCATAAATTATGACGCACATGAGCTGCATTTCCAATTGACCTTTCCGTTTGTCGTCGAGTAGAGAACTTTTTTGTCTGATCGTGCACACCACTTGAACACGTCAGAACAGAAAACAGAATTTTGCAGCGCGACTCTCCTGCACGGAAAAAGTCATGTAAAACGCGGATCAGACAGAGTTGCGTTTAGCTGCGTGAAAATTCGTTTGACACAATTGGGAACGATTGACTGAGTAAAAATCCTCTTTAATTTTCCTGTCATTACAGCCGAGTTTTCGTCTGTGGTTTCCAGATAACGGAAAATTAGTTGCACGCATGGAATTTTTTTCTATGTTCTGAGAGAGATCGCGTGACACATTGCCAAAAAGAAGAGTTCGGTCTTTAGAGCGGATAAGTGCGCAACGTCGAAAGTTCATCGATTTCATGGACTTTGCAACTCGTTTGAGAAAAATCGCGCGAAGAAGAAACGCCGCATGCGTTTCGGTCGGAGAACCGGCAAAAAAACGAACTTGTAGCGCCCGATTATTATGGAATGGTTATGATTATAGCTTCGGTTGCACAGTGGACGGCACAAAAAGCAGCTTTCAGACGATCAATTAGATTATAAAAAAGACGGATATTCCCGAGACGCTGTTTGCGCATATTACGCAACGCGCGACATTTTACGAAAGATGCGGGTTTCTTGTTGCGGTCGCGCGTGCACGATAGACATAGCAGAGATGAGCGCAAGCTCGAGTATTCGAATTTTGTGGTGCGAAGAGAAAGAAGGCGCGAAGACACACGGAAAAAGAAAATCTGAGTTTACATATCTGAGTACACTGAGAGAAAATTATAGTTGCTTTCTGCTAGAAAATTATAGCAAATATATTTTTTGTGTGATTTTAACCACAACAAAAGTTAGAAGAACCATCTTTCTAATAACACTTACTAAAACAATGGTTTTTCTAACTATTTTTATGATTAAAATCATAAAAGAGCATAGTTGCCGAAAGCAACTATAATTTTCTCTCAATGTAGGGGTCAGACGCAGAAAGTACACTCTCATAACACACTGTAAAACTTTCGTATCAGGTAAATATTCACACTGACTGAGAGCTTAAAGTGTCGATTTTGGGATTTTTTGTCGTTTTCACTACATGTTGAGCATAATGCTCCAATTCATTTCTGCATGTATTTTCAGCGCGTAAAAGCATCTGTAAATCTGTGCAACCAATATGTAAACTTTGCAGAAAAAAGTTAGTATCTTGTCTCGGTAAAGTCTTCAAATATGGCATCCTCTTGAAACTCCTTGCTTTTCGCCACGACCATCTTGATTTCTAACATCGGAAGCGAGAAAATGCATGTCCAAAATTCTTACAAAGTACATCGAAATAAAAAGACGTATTCAAAAAATGACATTTGCGATCGATTAAGCACACTTGCAAAATATTCGCTTTCTTTTTGCTCTAACAATCAATAAATAACCATAAAATTAACGTGATATGTTCACTTCTAGCCTATATTTTCTCATTATCTCGTCACATTAAGTTTTACAAGCATGTTAATTTGGAACATTACTCAATATATGATGAAAATGATAAGAAATTTTAAAATCACTCTTTCGAGTTGTCAATTAGTGGAAATATTTGTCTAATACGAAAGTTCTACAGTTACGAAACATTATTTAACAAACATAATAACACGACGTGGGTTACGCGGTGCGAACTGGAGCTCGCGATAATGAGATTTCATCTGATTTTCCGATAGAGCAACGCATGGAATCTCCGTTGAACGTGAACGTTTTCACGTGCGTACTTGTCGGATTCACTGGTTCACGGGTCCTGATTTACACACATCACGTAATAGCGGTGATCGCGGAGACGGAACGGATGATAAGCAAGGCACAAAACGATGTCTTCGAGACGGGAGGGAGACTTCCGGGCGTGCGAGAATGATTGTTTACGAGCGACCATGCCGGCTAGGATTAACGAAAATGTCATGGTCAATGGTCAATCATTTAAGATTAAAGAAGCTCTGTGAAGTAGCTACGACATAATGCTCATGCGATACATGATTACCGATCATTTGTGATTCATCAATTAAACAAATGCCAAGGATCTTCCTTAGCGAATTGTGGGAGCGACACTCTAGAGTCAGATCCAAAGATCGCGAGATCGATTTAGAGTGAAGTTTCATTGTTTCCACGACCGTCTGAGTTTGCGTTTCGTTCACGTGGATGTGAGCTTGTCGTGCTTGCGCGGTTACAGCGAAAAGCGCAGATCCAAACGAGCGTTAATTAATTGCGCTTTATTCATGTGTTCGCCACTTCGATTACGATCTTTTTATTCATAACAAAATCTTACATCATAGCACGTAATAATTCATAGGTTTACGCAGCTGACGCGAGCACGTGCTCGTCGACAAGTAAACAAATCAGCGCGTGCATATTGAAAGCAGCTGAAAGAATTACATATCTGTATTATCACTCAGGGCCGCAGTGGGAGAGACTTATAAGGAAACCGTAAAAATTCATCGTAAAAATTACAATTTGAAATTACGTTCTCATAAGTGAACTTTATTACACCACGTCTCCGGTGTATTATTATTCTTGCGTGACCGGCGGACATACCGGATTGGATACGTCCCGTGAAACATGTGCGAGCGACGATCGTACATTGAACGACGCCCAAGCCGATTCTAAATTTTCGCGTATTATCGTCGTTTGGCGCGCTTTGCGCTTTCAGTATCCCTTCCTGTACGTGTATTCTTGCAGGATGACATGATCACACTCTTCATCTCCGCGCGAAAAGTGCCTCCGCGGCTTCAGTGTATGTCAACGATTAGAGAATTAATAGAGAATTAGAGTCAATAATAACAACATCTCAGCGCACGAGCTTCATCTCGCAAACACACATTCGAGTGTTGTAAGTCTTACTCTCGTGATCATTCTCTTCACGGGTTATGCGGAACATTCAGGTTCTCAGTAATAATGGTTTTCCAATAGTTTTTGCAAGAGTAAACGAGGATAGATGGAGAACGAGAAAGATAGATAGATAAATGCGTTGAGTATTGTCCTACAAGGAGGAAATATTAGTTTCTTCTTCATATAAGTTTTCCTCAATTTTACTGTAATTTTAATAGTCCAGGAATAGATTGTCAGTGAGTTATATCTTTCTAAGGAATATAACACAAATTTTGAAAAAAATATAGCTTTTAATAGTACATTTCAGTTTCAAAAGTTATAATAACACATACGATATTTCATTCTACAGTAATTTTTATTGTAAAGTTCTCTTCTTGTAGGTCTTAGCCTCGTAAGAACGTTTGCATAAAGTGAGTAAGTATCGTTACAGGAAGTAATAAAATTCTAATATGAGAAGTAATTACAAAAAGCAAGTAGAGGTTTATAAAAAGTGATTAATCAGGTGGATAAATATTTTGGCACAGAAAGTAAATAACTACAGTTAGTTGCATAATTTGATAGATTTTTATGTATAGTAACGCATTTCAAAAATTAATTTTTTTAATTTTTCTTTTGAAAAAGAGAGAGAGAAAACGTAATGATACAGCGACAAGTACGCGAACACATCGTTCGCATTAGCAATCGTGAATCCTAATTCCCGGCTCCTACCGATCTATTAATTTGTAAAACGCGGCGCAAACATGTCTCGTACCGCCCGCCGCTCAGCTGAGCAAATCCGGAAATCACGGACCGCTCGCAGCGAAAATCACCGGTATTCCGATCCGACGATTTGATAATCGAGTGGACGTAATGCGCCGACATAAGACGATATATTTACGCAGTCTTTGCCGCAGATGATTTCAACCAAAATAGGTCCTCTACTAAAGTATGTAGCGAAAAAATAAAGACAATTTTCTTATTGTAATTGGATCTTCCAGGAATCGATTGAAAGCACTTAGATCACTTCAATTAGAGCATTTTAATCGGACAAGCCATTATAGCAGAACGAGAAATCTTGCATCTGATCAATTAGAGACGCCGCGTAAATATACGCGACTAGTCTCACGCTTGTTCCTTGCTTCATGTGTTTACTTAACGCGATATGCTACCGCATTTCTTAATCTCGTATGCCGAAACATTACTGAGAAGGCTGGTTTCTTATGTGAGAATGCAAACATGGTAATCGCGCTTTTTTATTATGGACATACTTTCAACAGAGAGTTAATGCTATTTGCCGGGTAGCAAAGCTAGAATGTAAAACTTCAGCGACGAATCGCACGGTGATCTGGAATCTCCGTTTGAGAGTTGTAGAGACGCGCGAGATGATTACGGCGGGTATTCATGGCGATAAATTAAAAGTATGATGAGAGGTAAATGACACAGAGAGATCGAATGAAGAAAATCAAAAGATGAGATGAGAAATTGCGAGCGATAAAAGAAGGGCTAATTGTACGCATCCAAAAAAATATAATCTCATCCTTAGCGAAATTCTCTTATATTTCACTGTGTGTGGAGAGAGAATTAATATAATATACATTATAAGTAAGTACAATTAGATTAAGCTTATTATATATAAGCCTATTAATATAATTGGGAGGATTCTTCTCAAATCAAAAGGAAAATATCCTAATATCTAAAACAAGAACTCTAACTATAAAATACTCTATTTTCTGTAATTCTATTTTTTAAGAGAAAACTTTTTTTTCGAAAGAATATTTCCTTTTCTAAACAAATAAGAAAAATATTCTACTTAGAATTTTTTTTTTTGGGGAGGGGGGGTTAGCAGAATCCTCTCGAGGCCATATATTCCACTGAGGATGAGATTATATTTTTTAGATGTATAATTAAGTAATCTCTCAAATATTTATCAGACTTTTATTTTTACCGATTTCTTCTTTTCAATTGTGTAGTATATGAATATATTTTATAGTTATTTGTTATTTGTGTGGGTGAAGTATTCGACTTGTTATATCATTGATTAGAAGATAAGAGCTCTGTCCACAAGCTTTTAAATGTCTTTCATTTTGAAATGCCTGATTACTTATGGATAGTTGTAATACATAAAGGAGTATCTTCGAGATGTTTCGATCTCTAAAAATGTTCGTGAGAAGCTACGTGTCTCGTATCTCATTTCAGCTTTTTCACAATGTATCCAAGGTTCATAAAAATTGACGAGGGACACTTTCAAACCTTCCTTTGCAAGGAGAGTCGCTCTTGTCGAGGAAATACATTTTTACCGATCAATGAACATTTTCGCATTAATTTCCTGTGCTCTATATTGAAATTCGCTTTTTCACAACTTAAGATTTATACAGCTAGTTTATTCTTGATGTAACTATTAATTATTGCATACTAATCAGGAATATGCTTATGGGATAAACATTCGTAAAGAAACAACATTCTTACAATTGAGCGAGCGGATCGAATCATTACTTTTAAATATAGTCTTTCCTTCGGTAGTGTTTGCATAATATCTTCAGGGGAAAAAAGTTAATCTTAAATCGTAAACGCAGAATTTTTTCTTGCCGCACTTCTGCGTATTTCGCAGGTATGTACACTGCAACTTGACCTTGAAACCTCGAAATTTGCAACTTATTGCAACGTTGAGACTGCCTTTTCTCATTTTTTTCTTCTTTTTTCTACAATATTTCTTCATGACATCGTCCATTGTTATCAAGTACTGCGGAGGGAGTTGAGACACTTTTACGCGGAACAATCAGTTTTCTCGTGAATCCCTTTGGATTGATATTTTGCCTTAAAAATCGCTTATCGTGCTTGACATAAATGCGCACTCACGGGTGTTTTTTTATCGGAGTAAGGATAAATTGACGATAGATCGTGCGCGATCGATCATTCAAACAACAACCTTGACACAAGGCTGTACACAAGGCTAATATATTTTTTTATCAGATTTATGCTAAAGAGAGACACAATTCAATTTCGATTGAGCTGACGTGTAATCAGTTAAATCACGAGCTTCTCGTAAATATATTTGCTTTGTGAAAAAGACCTAGAGTCTCTCGTAGGACGTTTTTAGCGTAGATTGAAATACTTGACCAGAGAGTCGATATAAACTGGCGAATATCCCGCTGTTCATATCATTGTGCAACGTCACTGCGGTCGATCTGTTCAAAGTCAACGCTTTGATGCATTCGTTTTCACAGCTCCGCATCACCATCTTATCTGATCCCACTCGCGCTCGAATTAATCATCACAGCGCACAATAAACTCGTAGAAGATGTCACGTGAAACTCGTGACTAGCGATCACGTTGATACATTCGCACCAAGTATTTGATACTTACCATTATATGATTTATGACAAGTCACGAGTCATAAGATCGCAATCGCGATTAGCGAAGATTTGCATGCTGATTTTTAATTGCGCGAATGCCGCTCCCCGTTTCTCACGGAGCCCGATTTCCCGATTTGAAAAATGATCCTCCCGCGCAATGATCGAACGATCTCGTTTGGGCGCATCTGAGCCCGCTCCCTCCTCCCTCTTTCCGATTAAGAGCTATCGCACACAAATGACATGGCTGCATGTGCATAGCATAAGAACGTCTCAACTGATGAGCATATTTTGCAAAATGGCAACTTTCTCCTAGATGTTCATTTATTGAGGTAGTTTTATAGCATAATACCGTCTCGAAGAATGAGCATGTAGCGTCAAGTAGCTATATCGATTTGCAGAGCATGCTCATTGGTCGAGATGGTCTTATGTTGTGCATGTGCATCTATGCTATGCATAGACACAACATACATAGACTCCGCATACAGCCAGAAAAGTGAAGTCAAAATGTACAGCCTCTCTGTTCTCTGTCACTTTCTGCACAGACAAAGTATGCAATAAGATTTAAGTAAGACCAGTCCAATCGGGATGCTGTTGCGCTCTATAATATTATAAAAACGAGAAATAGATGCACGTGCAACAAAAAAAAATAGGGAGAAAATTATAGCCCCTTTATTCTCGCTCTCTTTCTAGATGTTGGCTTCACTCAATTAGACGATAGGACAAATGGCGTTCGGAGTCCATGTATACTATGTCCATGATGCTATGCATGTTGTGTGCGATGGCTCTTATGGCTTTTACACATACAATGATATAGCTGCATATATATAAAATCGTATGGACCAATGAGCGAGTATCAAGTTGCCATATTGATGCTTGATGCTTAATATTTGATGTTCATTGGTTTATACGATCTTATGTTATGCATATACAGTTATGTCATGTGCGATAGCCTTTATCTCTCCGTGTCGATTCTCATTTATCACAATTACCATCACGTGTCGGTACGATGTCGTGCTTGTCACACGCCGACAATGCAAATAACGCAATTTTGCAGAGCGGAAAAACTCGCATCGCTGAATCGCGCGCCGCGTCTCCCATCGATCGACATTCGCAAACGATTAGCATGCTGTCGCGTAATTTAACGAGTCAGCCGAACTTTGTCAGCGATTAACGGTTACAAAACTAATTGCGACGTCGTGAGTATTTCGTCGCGCAAAGTCGCGACGATGACGTAACGGAAACGCAAGAAACATCAAGTAAGTGAAATTAAAAGCGAACGTTTCCTTTCCGCGAAACAAAAGCACAACATGACTGGACACGTGGTTCCCTTCAACGTTAACATTTTTGTCTTTCAATTGACCAAAATAACCATAAATATCAGATTGTAATCCAATAAATAAAATATAGAAGCTATTAAGAACCAGATTTTAGCGCGTTTTAAAGTTTTAGTGCAGTTTTAGCGCATGTCAAGCATTATTGGAGATACAAATGACAAGAATGTTTCGGAACCGCAATATTTGGATCCTCGTTAGCAATATTAACGCAATACAAGTACATAAACAGAAAAAACTATGAGAATAGAAACGTATCAACTTAATATCAACGATCGAAACAAATTGGAAAATTACAAATCATTTCTTTTTGCCATTTATTCCTTCCTTTCTGATAATACTAGAGAAAAAAGACAATAGTGATATGTATATACACAGTAAATGAGAAACTTATGCGTATACCTACAATTAGAAGTCCTTTGGACTCGGCATATCTCACCTATCGCTCACGGAGAAAAGTATTTATTCGTATTAATGTGAGATTGAATTTTGATGAACAAATGAACGCGTTTCGGCCGAAGGATTCGAAATGTCTAATTTTTATGACTCAAATTTGATTCCGAACAACTAGAAATGCTGCGCGTTGCTTCAGCCTCGAAACGCGTTGGTTCGTTTATCAGAATCAAATTTCATGTTAATATTGGATTGCGTAACGAGTCATTTGGGATTTTTCACGTAAAATGCAATGACTATATTTTTATGTCATTGTAATATCATGAAACAATGTACACGGAGAACGGCAAAAAGATCATAGATTAAAAGGATAATCACTTCACACAGATTTATAACGGCGTGCAAGACACAATCGTGCCGTTTTATCTGAGAAATTCGAAATCACTTATCGCACAATCCAATATAACCAAACTGTTTCCGCCGTGTTGAATTCTGAATAAAATGACGTGACGTTCGGTGACGATGCAGCCGAATATGGATAACTCAATCATAATACATACACGTGCGCACAATGTTGCGCACAGCCGAATGATCCGAACGCGATTGATCGCACCTTGCTTTCAACTTCTTTCAGCTTCGTCACTGCACGAAAGAGGCAGCAATCAGACAAGCAACGCGTGAATCATCGATAGACGATACAAGCGTGAGAGTGATCGGCCGAGAGTTTTTAGCCAACGTTCTTCTCTAAATTGCCGGCGTAAACTAAATTGCGTTTGTTCGGTATATAAATATGTTACAATGCTTCCGTCGAATCCAATGCCGGAAGAATATTCGCTCTCGGAGTCTTGAACCTTACGAATCCTACGAAATACCCTGTATCGCGTACGCGGACGCTTCTCTCGCTCTTACGATTCGCGCGCAAAAGATTGGACGCAAATGAGCTCGGAAATACCGAGTAATCAGTCACGTCGCATACTGTCGTCCGGTATTCCCGCCGTAATTAGTGCAACGGGACTGTATCGTTCATTGTGTCGCGGGAACAATGTTTCCGTCGTCTTCTTTTCCTCCCCAAGCTGCGTGACGACCATCGATTTTTGTTCACGGCGATTCGTCAGCGCCTTAATCCGTGATCCAGGCGTCGTACGGCACCTGCGCGAACAGTTTTTCAACGAAGGTCGACATCACCTGCACCAGCTTTCGCCTCAGATCCGGCTTCATCTCCTTCAGTAACTCCTGGCTATTGCTGTTGATGAAGAGATTCAGCGCCGCCACTGCGGAACGAAAATAATCGTCATTATACTGCGCAGATTACTATTTCTTCGCTCTCCTCTGTCCCGATCGATCTGTCTATCTATTTATCTTTCTCGGTCGTCCAACTCAATGTTCAACTTTTTTATCACGCACTCTAAAAGCACGCGATTAACCACTGATCAAGGCTGAAGAAGAACGCGAATGAAATTAACGATCGTCTGTAGTGTTCTGTGTTTTTCTTTCGACTTTTCCAGGCGGATTTCGAATATTGGTTGTCCAAAAGAAAAGAGAAGAAAGAAATAATAAAGAGACAATAAGAAAGAAAAAAAAAGAAGAAAGAGGGAAATGTGTCGAGTGCAAATGGAAGCATTGTAATGCGACTTCCCAAATCGAAATTTTAATACTACTGTTGATCAATATTCCACTTAACGCCGTTGATAGTTTAAAGTCTATATTAATCTCTTTTGATTTTATTCAACCTACTGGCTTTGCTGAGAGGTCCTCTTTAGAACCCGCATTAGAAAAGGACACTTTGTGCATGTTCTGTCGTCTCGAGACGCTGAGCAGGACTTCAGTTTCTATATATATTAAATATACTCAGATATTTCAGAATATACAGATGTTATAAAGTCCAAGCCGAAAATGGGACTAAAATTTCGACTCGGATTCGCCTGTCCGTTCTGTTTGAAAATCAGCTTGAAAATTGTACGGGAACTCCGAATGGGAGTTGAAACTTACGCAATATGGAGTTGCTGTCGCGCACATTCTCGACACCCATTTTGATGTTCTGCACACTAAAGTCCATTTTCAGTTGCTGCAACCTGAGGTAACGGCGGCCCTGAACCAAAAACGGCTTTGCCCTGATGAAGACCTTGGCCTTAACGCCATCTGTGAACGAAAAGAATTACGATTGAAGTCACGGAAAATAAAAGTGGCACTCGTAAACGTGAATGAGCGATATATGAGTTTACAGCGAAAGAGCGTGGTGTGCGAAAGACGCGAAGCCTCTGTATATCAAGTTGCCTTCAGGTAGGAGCATACAGTAGGGGTCAAGAGAGATCCTCTTTGAGGAGTCTCTCATGAGTATTTCGCTCGCGACAAGCAGATCGTGTTGCGATCCGCAAGGCGTTCAATAGCGAGGGCCAGCGACAGCTGTTCGAATCAGAGTATCGATCATGTATCTTTTTCCCTAGGATAAACTCGTGCAAAGTTTCACGTGCAAATGTTTACATGTCCATTGTTCGAAAAGTTACATGATCGCTACAGTCCAGTTCACATAAAACTTTCTCAATGTTTACGTTTCAGCTCTAATAAAGTACTCTTATAATTGAGTAATTATACTAATTAGTCACTTGATATAATAATCAAGTTTGTCTCATTGGCGAAACCAGGTCTTAATATTCGCGTATGCTACTTTTATACTTTTAATCAGAATCAATGCTTGGCATTACCGTGAAATGGCACTCATCAAGAAATAGCACTCGAAGTAACTTTGTTGACAACAAATATAGATTGCGCAGGTGGTGAAAGTTACCGCTATCGTGACACACTTGTGCCACTGACATTTTACTCGGCTTGCGAATCGCATCGGGGAAATCCGATGGCGCTGTGCAACGAATGAACCTCTCGAAGGGTTAACAATTTTTTCTTTTTCATTATTTATTTTTTGAAACGACAAATAAATTCGCAGGAGTGACATTGAATCATGCTGAATTACACTGAGAAAGAAGATATCCAAAAAAATGAAAAGAATATTAATTTACTATAATTAATTTACTATAACATATTTACTTATACTTTAATATACGTATATATTTTTTAACGTCAAAAGAAAATTGTTTTTCAAATAAAAAAATATACATTTTCCTAAAATCGTTGCTTTTCGTGAAAGCAAGCGTTTATTGTATTTCAACACACACAAAAGGATTTAGATTAAATAAATATGTTATTAGTGTTCATCGTAAATAAATATTTTTTTTTAGATGTTTTGTGTCTCTCTCAGTGTGCACACATTAGGTTAATTAGTCGATTAATTAAATCAATGAATTTAATAATCTTAGTGATTTACCGTATTCGCCCCAGTAATCTCCGGCGCCGCTAGCTTGCACCAAGATCAAGGTCCCGCTGGATCGATATCTGGCGGCCGCTCTGATTTTGGGAATGTTCAGCGCTAATTGCAGCTGCACTTCGTCGTCGCTCAGCCGCGTTCTGAGACCGGTCACTCGCAAAGCGGAGACTCCCTTTGCATGTATGTCTTTGAATTGCGCTCTGTAGCCGTCCGGGCCGGCGCCGAGCGCGATGTGCAACTCGTCTAAAATTATGGGTTCCACCTCCGGATAGCCTAGCTGCGGTAGACCTGCAGTTGCGACGTCAGATCAACGGTTGCAATGCACTTAGCCGCAAAGGACGCGGTTCGCCGAGCGCGATTCGAACTTTCTCGAGGTTTACCTTCAATTTATCGAGAGTTTGTTCGACTTTCGACTGTCACAATCGAATTGGATCTCGCTTGCATTTAGATAATTCACATTTGCTGATTGGGGGTTGCACAATGATAATACTATATATATTTTTTTTTAATATAAGAACTAATGTCAGATTGATTCAGAAAAATTGAATGTCTTTGAACAGTTTAACGTATGGAAAATAAGCGAGAGAATTTGATTTGTTCAAGTCCGTTGTGTTGAGAAGTGATTTTTACTTTTTTTCTTTTGAGTCACGGCTTCACACGCGCTGACACGTTTGAAGAAAGCTATCGCCCGAGGTGTGCTGGAGTAATATCATACAAAATGAACGGAATGTAGGACACTGGGTGACCATTCCAATGCACCGTTATAACCTGCTTCCATCGCTAACAAAACCACGTGGCTATTGAATCGGTCGGATTTTTGGGTCCTCGGAACTTTTAATTAAATTTTTCGCTTTATTGTTAGGCATTTATATACAAAATTTTTTTTAATTATAAGAATATTGTGATGTCATATCTCGTCGTCGATCAAAATTGCAAAGCATTCGCAACTTTATATATTTTGAACTACATTTCATTTCATTTTTTAGATACATTTCATTTATTTGTGACAAAGAGCCATTGAGCAAAGTTATTAATTTCTTCGTACATCCAAGCGTTTAATACAAAATACTACAAATGTTGAAAGTTAAAATAAAAAGAATATTCAGATTGAATTGAAAACGTTAGAGCGACGAAAGTAATAACAGGGATACGAAAATAACAAAAGATATTAACATTCCATACAGAGAGCGTGAAGTAAAAAACTTAACAACCGAGAGCCGTGCGCGTGGTATACATTGACGTACCGCAATTCCAATCATCCGCCGTACCTTCACTCGATATCACAAAAAACGCAGGCTTAACTGTACTTGAGTCTGGAGATATCTTTCGATTTATTTCATCGTAGTAAACGCACGAATGAACGTCATCGTACACTGAAAAATATAGTTGCTTTCGACGTCAACTATACTTTTTTGTGATTTTAACTAGAAAGATAATTAAAGGAACCATCTTTCTAATAATACTTACTAAAACAATGGTTCCTCTAATTATTTTTGTGGTTAAAATTACAAAAGCGTATAGTTGACGCCAAAGGTAACTATATTTTTCTCTCAGTGTAGCAAAATGAAAATTTTCAGAAACATTTCAAAAAAATTTGAATTTAGAATTTATTTCTCAGCTTCTTCACTACATATCTTCGAGTTTTTTATTAAAAAACGAACGGCATCAGATAAATCTGACGCAGCTTACCAGATTAGGTTTATTTGTGTAAAATAACGCGAACAAAATAAGATATTTGACCGACGATTTTTTTAAACAAACTAAATTAAAAAAGCCCATAAACTAGCGTAGATATATCTCACCTTCACGAAAGTGCTCGGTGAGTACATTGGCCGACCTGGCGAGGCAGGCTTCCAGCTTGGGATCCCTCTTAGAACACGGTTCCAAGAATTCTAAGCCCCTGTACCTGCCGACAGCCCCAACGCCGATCAGCAGCAAACACGCGCACAGTAGTACGGCACTCTTCATGTTCTTGGCTTTTGTTACGACGTCTTACTTGCAGGCGTCCGTTTCCTCTCTTCCTGCCTGTCTTTCTTCCTTCTCTTGTCACGGTCAACTTCGAGGTCGGCGATGAACTCACAAACCAACTGGGTTTCTCGACGTGGAATGATCGGTGGGCAGAGATGCGCCTGGCCTTATAACACCTTGACATTGCCCCCCGCTATACCGGCCCCAGACACGAAGAAGTAGAAGAAGCTCGAGGCCGCCGAGAGCGGGACTCTGATCGACGGGTTCACTAATATCCTTGGATCTCAGGATATCCAGACAGGAAATAAATAAATCATAAAAATAAGTGAGAAAGAGTTGAGAGCGAACATGTGTGCGTGCATGCGTAGAGACGCTTCTCATCACAGCTATTCATTCAGATTTCAATCTGAATTAATAATTCAGATTTAAATCTGTATTAATAATTTTTGTTTGTGTATGTGTGTGAGATTTTTCTCACATGATATGCTCAGATTCGAGTTTAGAGTTAAATGTGAGCTTCTCAGATGAATTGCGATTATAATTATGCGTTACATATATTATATGACATAAATTAAAAATTTTGATACAATTTAAAATTCAGATCTCGGTATCTCATGTGACATATTTTAAATAACGACTGTTAAAGGGATGTCGAAACTGAAAACTTTACCGACAGAATACTGATATTTTTCTGCAAAGTTTATGTCGTATTAATTATGTCGTATTAATATACAGGGAGAACGATTTATTGAATCAAATAAATGTTTTATCGGAATAGTCCAAACAAGTTATTTGGTTAATACAACAAAGATATTTTTTGGAATTAAGCCGTAAATAAATATTTTTGTTGCTTCAAACGAAATTTTTTTTGATCAATCAAAAAATTCGTTTGGACTATTCCAAAGAAGCGTTTATTTGATTCAACCAAATCATTCTCTCTATGTAGAGAATTACAAATGCTTTTACGCAATAAAAGTATATAAAAATAAATAGGAGTATTTTTCAATATGACAAAAACGAAAAAAAAATTTAAATGTCAAAATTTTTTAATCTCAAGCTGTCAGCCTAATATGTACCTAATCCAAGCTTAGCGTAATATTTTCTTAATTCAAAAGTTCGCTTGTACGTACCGAAAGTATGAATGCTTTAAAAAGAAAAAATTTTGAAGAACATTGCTCTATCTTCGCATTTGAATTCAGAAGCTTAAAAATATTGAAAAAGTTTGCAGAAATGTCTCTACATAGACGTGGTTAGGTTTTCCACTGTATATGGTAAATCACAAAGCATCATACATTTACGTAAGTTCTGTATATATAAGAAATACGAAAAGAATAGAGTGATTGTATTAGTAACGATCGTCTCTACGTTATCGATATTGTTCGTCATCGACTTTAGCATTCCTTTAATATGAATCTTACATACGTTATTGAAATGTATGAAAGAACCCTTTTGTTCTTTCTCAGAGCGTTTTATAAGTGGAAGAATAACTGAACGAGCTGAACATCGAAGAGCCGATACGAATACGCAAAATTTTAACTGCATTTTGCAAAATTCCATGTAATTGTCATTAGCTGTAGTTCATATTCGCCCGTTCTATCATGTTATATCTAAATTTTTTTCAGTCCAAGCTGCTCTCGTCTTTCTTTTGGTTTCCTTTCGTTTTACTCTTTCTAATTTTAGAGCAGGTCTGCTCGAGTCGATCTGATGAACGTTCGTGATATAATTGAACTACGGGTTTCGCTACATAAATGTTTTTATTGTTGTTTTTTTACGGTGCAATAAAGAGCGAAAAGGAGCGGTGTAACCTTCACGAAAGATCGTTTATTAATTCCCACCGAGGTCAGCTGGAAATTAACCATAGTAAACAACAGGCCATTGGATGATGTTCCCATAAAACGTGACACCGCTCTTTTGCTTTGACCGACGACGCGGATACTTCGTCTCCTAGTGGGAACGAAGAAACACGCTGATTAATTTGATGTATCGGTGCGTTTTACTTTCCCGATAATTGCCGGCGTTTGTTATGACTTTCTTTCTCTGTTAGCCGCGCAGTAGCGGCAGTAAGTGGTACGCGCTTTAACGACCGACGCACGGTGAACGACGGATCGCGCTGAGAAGAGAAGAAAAGAGCACTTTTCTCCGCCAGCTAATTAGGCGGTCGCGTGCGCTAAATCGAATGCGATCCGCCGGCGCGATCGTGCGGTTTATTAAATTGCGCAATTTAGGCGAGTAGTAGACACCACGGTCTGAATATCTGAACGCACAGGCCCATCGCAAGCGAACAAAGGCTGAATAGCAGGTACAGGACGTGTCGCGGAATCGATAATCGACTATAAAAATGGACGACGAGTCTGAACTAAAGGAAAGTACTCGACGGACGTCAGCACGGACGTCAAAGACGGGCCGAATTAGGAGCCGCGGACATGTTAAGCACCGTTAATCGACTCGCTCACGTTCGTTTCGTGTCACGTTTCCGACATGCACGCGCGAGACTCCGCGCGAGTTAGATCGCGTCCCGCACCACGGCTTTCTTGTTGCCCCGTCATTCGACTAGCATCTGAAACGATCGGAAAGTCCCGACAGGGGCTCGTGAGAACGACGGGGTGAAGGCGCAAATGGAAGGAACCGGATTTCGGTTCGACCTGAACAACCTCGGCGATGTTTGACAATTCAATTATTAAGAGCTTCCTTCTTTCTGATAAAAAAAAGTAATTCATTGTGCAAACAAGCCGGATCGTCCTCGAGACGGTCAGTACACTCTCTTGAACCGTCACTTTTGTTCGAAATTAAAAGTGATATTTGTACGGATAGAGGTCAAGTTTGGTAGGCATTTTGCATGCCGGTTCCAGCGACCCTGGCATTGAAAACGTTCTCACTCTGACACTAACCTTTTCGTCGTTACTTCAGTTTCTAATTAACGATTTACGGATGCAGAAAGACTCGATCCTTAAGCCAAAATTTTGATCCCATATTAACCCTGCCAATTCTGGTAAAAGGAGAATTTCTTATGATTCAAATTTGATTACAAGAACCAGAAATTCCGTCTTCTCCAACCAAAACGCGTTGGTTCACTCACTTAGATCAAACTTCGTGTTAACATAACCAAACTTTGTTCTCTATATAATAAATATTAATAGCGAATATAATCAAGGAAAGGCAATAGCCTGTACAATGCTTTGAGATTCCCCATTGATCCTTCAATTTCGACAGAATTTGCAAGACTAACGTAGAACCGCAATTTCAACTCAAATTTACCGCATGAATCGTCGATCACCATACTTACACTAAAACGAAAAATTAAAATTTATTTGTAGGAGATAAAGTTTATTTCTGTGAAGCAAAGTGAAGTTTGATTTCCGTGAATAAACTTTATATCCCACGCAAATAAATTTCCAAGTATTTCTTTCTCAGTGTCTCGAGGTGTCGCGTTCTCGTAGAGCGTATAAAGCTTTTTTATGCACAACGCGTCTCGCCCGTGTCTTTCTTCGAAGGTGGGCAACCTTGTGAATTCCGGATTTGGATATTGAAACTGATTTATGAGATTTATAAGACAAATTGAGCAAAGCCGCTGCATGGCAGCGACGATCGATTAGAATTCGGTGGCTCAAGTGTCAACGATCGAAATCAATGACACATCGTAATTCGCGTATTCACAATATCCACATGTCAATGCACTTTCTCTCGTTGCCACGACGGGTGCGATGTTCCCACATGTCTTATAAGAATGCAGGGTCAAAGACCGGGGCTCCTCAAGGCGAGCGACTATTCAGGTAAAAGAGACTCATTCGTCCCGCGTTGCTCCGATCAAAGGCTTTTAGCATTCCGCGAGCGTATGTGATGCTCGGCGGAAAACGTGTACACCGTGTTCATGCACCAGCAATGCACGCGCATGTAGGACAATGCTGATTCAGAAGCGCAGCGAACGTTAAGGTCGTCGGGAATCTTCAGGCTGAGAAACGCTGAAACTGTTCTTTCCAGCTGGACTGCTGTCGCAATGGAACTCCGTTCCTGTTGCTTTCAACACTAAGAACCATGACACACTGGAAAACGTAAGCAATACGACCTAAGCAGTAAGAAGATTAACCGGTCACAATTGATTATCCTTGGATTGTAAGGAGAACATCACCTGATGATTGGTCAATTTGCTTATAACTTAAGTCTTACTGCTTACGTTCTTCTCTGTGCTCGCTGCCTAAGTTATACCACTCGGTAATCGCTCTAAAGATAAAAAGTGCAACCTAGTTCAGCGAGGAAAAAACATACCTAAGATCGTAGAAAAGGTGGTGTGTATATTTGCTGTATGGACATGGATAGGTACACGTACACGTGTATTCAATGCGCTAATTCGTACACGCTCGCGCACGCACATAGCGAAAACGATGATGTAAGCGCAACGGGAGAGTCGCGAGGCTCCAGTAATCGAACGAAATTCGCTCTCGCATAACGCTCTCACAGCAGCTCGCCGAGGAGCGAGCTTCTTTTCATTCGTTACGTGCATCCATTAAGTAAACGAGGCTCCAGCACCAACCCCGTGTCGTCTCGTCGTCGTTGAGTTCGTGGCTGAAGTTTTAGACGACGTGCTTGGCCTGAAGATTTGGTCGAAGGGGAAATTGCGGAAATTAGTGTCGAAGATCTCCGTAAAAGCTGTCGAGACAAGTTCGTTGATCAAGCCACGCGTCACCACGAAACCCGGTTGCCAGGCGCCGTTAATTATCTTGTCGAGCATATTCTCAAGGAACTCCTTGCCAGACAGGATATTCCTGATGTGGAGCTTCATGTCTCTAATAGTCTGCACGTCCATCTGAGCGCGTATCTTTTGGCCTGGCAGTTTCGTCACGGTGGTCGTTTGTATCAAATCGTCTGCAACGTCGAAGGAGATTATCTTTTATAAAAAAAAGAGACGGCGAATACTCGCTCCTTAATGATTTTCCAAACGCCCGTGATGTCGTTTGGCTATTTTTTATAACTTATTCGAGTCGATGCGCTCAATTGTCGGTAGTAATTGAAAGGCAGGAGCGTGAAAAACGCCGAGGAAAACGCGGAGAAAGTTTCTTTAATTTACGGGAAACGCATTTTTAAAAGACAGAAAAATGTAGCGTATCGTTTTCAGGCATTCGTCCCTTCGATCATCACAGAGCTCTACGATAAGAGAGCGAACTGATCGAACGGATTGAAATTCTCGAGGCACTTACACAGAGTCATCGTGAACGTCCCTTTATTGACAATGCTGGTGCTGAAGAGTGTACCCTTAAATTCGTAGCTACCCGTCAGCGACTTTTCCGGAAAACTTTGCGTGTACACGATCTGGTCAATGCAATATTCAAGGATTAGTTCACTTCTTCATCACCCATCACAAAGAGAATACAATCGAGTCGTTAATCCTTCTTTTATCTTTACCAGATAATAAAATCTACAAAAATGTATCTTTGTGGGACGAATAAAATGCAAACATATCTCCATCGTGAGATGCGCATATTAAGTAAAGTATGCATCGGTGAGGTGTTACAGGTGTATATTTTATAGTTGAAAGCACCCTTACGCGCGCGGCGGTGTAAATAATGTTATTACACCGACAAGCGGCGCGCGTGCATGTGTACCTTGTAATTCTTCATGTCGAACACGAATTTCGTCACTTTACTGAGTGACCATCCGTGCTCGGTGACATTGCGGAGTGTTAAGGTGAAGCCAAAATTCTGGACGCCTCTCTTAGCCGTTATCTCTTTGGCGTAAAAGGGGTCGAACGGGAGCACGTTGTATTGCAGTAGACCGGTTTTGAAATAAGGCCGAATCGCATTCAGTCCTTCCCGCACGCAAACGTCGAAACCCGAAACGTTGGGGTGACAGTCTTTGAAGTTGTCCTCTATAAAAATAAAAAGGTCGCAGAACACGATAGGTGTGAAATTATTGGAACGTGTACGAGGAAGTCATTTCAGGACCGGAAAAACAGATAGAGATAAGCCACTGTGCGAATGAACAATTCGACAACTGCGGCAAGATCATAGAGTATCTCTTTGTCTCTCAAAGCACGCAAGTGCTCTTTCGAAACTGTGACGTAACCGTATGCTTGGGATAAGCTGTCTAACCGGTGCAGCAACATCAAACAGGTTAAGCTTGTATAAGCTTTTAGCCCCATTTAAAATTAAATTAAGGGTATATGAACATCAAAGTGATGCGTCTTACCATTTGGGAGAAAATGATGTAAAAAGAGGGATACGTATTCTGTCAAAATAAATAGTGTCATTAGGATCCTTATAGGAAACATAAGAAATGTTGCAAGAAATGGAAGAAAGATAAAAGTCTTTATCAATAAAATAACATGTACTATATAAATGCTAGTGATATTTATTAATTTAGAGTGAGTTTGTCAAGTTCCGATTAACTGAATCATTGATTAATATTCCGTTGTGGCTAGCAAGTAGCCATTAGTCAGTTCTGCTGGTTGCAGAATTAGTTGATTAAGTTAATGGGAATTTATATTATTTGTGAGTATTAATTAAATTTATTAGAGTCTTACCATTTACTTCGACAAAGTACGTATCCTCCTAGGCCATTTTCTTCCAAATGGTGAGGTGCACTACTTCGATATATATATATATATATATATATATATATATATATATATATATATATATATATATATATATATATATATATA
>NW_022639455.1:3449278-3524141 GCF_010583005.1 Odontomachus brunneus | reverse complement strand
TATATATATATATATATATATATATATATATATATATATATATATATATATATATATATATATATATATATATATATATATATATATTTAAGCTTTTCACGAATTAGCTATAATTTTACCAAGAAATAATTTGAGATTTTGAATGCCGCAAAATTTGACCACACTCCTTCATTATTTATGCGTGGTGTAACGGATCGAGGAAAAGGAATGCCGTCGATTCGGTTCGCATTCACAATGGAGGAAGACGTGAGGAGTTGCGCGGAAGAAGCGCTCGGGATGCTCACGGGGATGGAATTGAATTAGCGAGCGCGCACGCTATTGTTTATGAATTATCGCGTCAATTAACATTGAATGTGTGCACGCGATCGCGCGCAACGCGGCTTTCTCTTCCGAGGTTCTTGGCTTTGATATGGCGATGCACGTGTGCGTGTTCCTTGAGAAACAACATTTCGCCTCGCGTTTTTCTATTACAAAATAGCGTCGTTATGTAATAACGCGAGCGTAATACAGCGTGCCTAGAGCATTCTCCGCACTTTGGCCCACCTTTCTAAGGCGCGCTTTTCAATTGCGATGAATTCTACTCGCTGTTTCAAAAAACTATTGATTGATCGGCAGTACAAATCTCGCTTCATTTTTATGCAGAGTTCGCATGACGCGCACATGCAAGGTTACTTCCGCGAGTCTCTAATCCAGATCAATTTCTTCGTCGTCTATTTCAGAGATATTCGCGAATATGCAAGGTGCGACATGAGCGGTACGTAATAACCCGTAAGAATTTCGGCGAGAGTTTCGAAGAGAAACTCAAGAGAAATTCGTCAGCGAAAAAAAGAGTCATTATTTGCACGCCTTTCGGTTCAACTGGAGTCCTAATAATGTTAGGGGCATTCACAAATTATTATTAAGGTACTTAAAGATCTTTATTCTTATCAGTTTCTACTCGAGCTGTGTATCAGGGGGTAATCGTGTTTTATTTTTCCATAAAATTCTTATAGGTAGTTTGGGTATTAAAAGAAAGATGGAAAATTCTTGTTAGATCTCCAAGGAGACATCGAGTCGATATTGTCGTTTTATTCGTAAAAATGATTGATTTTTTGAAATTGAATAATTTCGTTTTCTATTTTACTTGACAAAACTGTTGCATTAATCTAACGTTATTATAAACAGCATTTTCTTAGAGTCTCATTCTAAACTGACTTTGATTTTGAAGTAGCTGGTTATTTATGGTTCAAAATGTGGACCTATGTATGCTGTTTGTGTAAGTATAATAATATAAGTTAGTGTAAGTATAGTAATAATATAAAAGTACTTATATTATTTTATTAGCATATTATATCATTGATAGAAAATTGAAAGTTTTGTCTGCAGACGTTTAAACGTGTTTCACTTTGAAGTACTTGATCACTTATGGGTACGGTCGCGCGTTAATATAAAAAAGATTTCGATTCTTTGTATCGGTGACGTACTTGAGAATCAACCGACCTTGACAGCTTCCGCGTTTATCATCGTGCGTACGATTATGGCCAGGTCGGACGCGTTACTCACCGAAATTGGCGGCCGCCAAAGCGCAAAGCAGCAGCAACAGCGACGGCGGCGTCAGCGCAAGCACGAAAACCCTCGGCCGCATTTCTCCGTGGCTCCGCTCTGCTGGATGGATCTGAAGCACGCGATGGTGGTGTGTTATCGGTGGTACTTGAATTGAGATAACCCGTGAACGACACACACCTCGGTTCACTCAAAACGCAAACACGCGGGCGCAGAGGAGCGTTCCTCGCGCTTTCACTCTCTGCGATATATCTGAGAGAAGGGTGAGCGATTCGCTTCTGACTCGAGCATTCTTGGGCCAGGTTTATGTAATTTCGCGGACAACTTCAAGGAGGCATGTTTTTCAGGTGGGGATCTCAACGAGATTCTCCGTCATTGCGGAAGTAAACCGGTTTTACGAGATGAAAAGACGGGAGGCTAATGATCTCTAATGAGTTTTTAATCAGAAACGAAAACTAAAGTTGCGAGATAAGCTATAGAACGTGCGAACTCGAAGTCTTCTATTCATTTATAAGAAGTTATCTTTCAGGTTCAAGTTATCATCTTTTAGGAAACGATCCTATTAAAATCTCGACCTTCTCAATTGAAGCAAATTGTCTCTTCATGCTTAAATTAAATTTCGGATATTTGTTTAAATTTAGCTGGAATAATTCAGGCGGAATATTAATGAAATAGGAAAATTTTTAAGATGTACAGAACGCTGTTTCTATTTACTTACCAGAAATTCGATAGGAGCGAAGGTGCAGAAGATCTTAACTTGACGACGGAAGATTCGTTATTACTCGAGTTCTCGTCCTGCAAGGTTCTTCTCTCCCTGTACTTGCGTATCTGGTAACGATATAAAGTGTATAGACGAGACCTTGAGAGGTACAAAACGACAGAAAAGGGATCAGTACAGGTACCAGTCTCAAAGCATCGTTTTACTTCTCGGATAACTTGATCACGGATGCCAGATACACGTGCTGTATGTAAGCGTACGAGTCTTTCAGTGATTCCTATGTGAGTCGCGCATTTCATTCGAGAATAATATCATATTCGTTCAGAAGTTATATAGAAGGGATACTTAAAGAAAATGATGTTATTTATGATATCTCGTCAAGGAGAAAGATAGTTATATGCGGATTATGCCAACGGGAATAAATCACTCTGTTTCATCGCACTTATTTCAAAAACGAGAATTTATCCCTGCTATCGTGCGTTGCCTATCATTTTATGAACAATAATAATCACCGTCGACACATCTAATTACATACAATTAAGTTTGCTAAGTAACTTCACTTCTTCACAAGCTTACCGCGAACGTAAGCGAACTCCTATGGATAAGCAACCAATTGCACACTCTTGTTTCACGGGTCGTCGCGTTTCTCGTCTCGTAAAAAATGAGAGAGGAACGGAGAAAACGAGAAGCAAGAAAAGTCCGACTTTGTTATCAATAATATATTAAAGCATTCATTATTCATCATGACGTCGTATGCCGTGCGTAAAACTGCTGCGTATCGCGATTATCACAATCGCAGACTGGGTGTAGCGTTTATCGCAAAAGAAGTTCGTAAAAATATAGAAACGCGTCTTGCAATTTACGCAGCTTCCAAAAGCAGCGCGATCGGTAAGACAGCGAATCGCACTGTCCTGCGATTATCGACAAAGCGAATAATTCTAAAGTCTTCTTTTCCAAACAGGTACGCTACGTGGCCGCTAATACATTTCATATTATATTAATCCTTAGTGGCCCTATAAGTATTTCGCGTCCGGGCGGTTTCTATTCATAGAAATTTCTCAGCACGTTGAAGGATTCCGGATATACTATATTTTAGTTTTTTGAAATACAGATATTTGTTCTAGAAACTTGAAGGTATATCCGTGAATTTTTATAGATTTTTTGAACTACTTTAAAGATATGATAAAAGGGCCGGAATCGAAAGACCCATGTAGAGCTACATGTGGTGCCGTTTTTCACATAAGCCACTAAAGTCTGGTTGCACCAACATTATTTTGGCTTTAAGCGAAACTTAAACATATATCTATCTTTATCTTTCTTTCTATATAAATAAAGATACACATATATTTAAGTGTCACTTAAAACCAATATAACGTTGGTGAAACCGGGCCTAAGAGTTAATTTTGTGTGACTTGTCTACGCCGCGTGGCGTTGTATGAACCGAATTCTGTTTGTCAAATGACACTGTTTGTATAATAATCCAAAACATATTTTAGCATAATTATGAGAGTATTTCTTGGTTATGCTTTGTTTAGATAATAAATATTAAACGGCTTTAACCACCAGTGTTAAAATGTGTTAACGATTCCGTTGAAAAATTAAAAATAACCACTAATGGGTCTTTTATCTTTGGACGAATAGATAGGCTATGATCAGAAATTTTTCTGGAAGAACTATAAAACATATCGACTTGTAACACTTGGCATATTTATTGGAAAGGAAGCAAAGGAATATTAAAAATATAATAGTTGTTTAGAATTTAGGAAAAGTTCTTGATTAGTCTATTTTTCCGGACGAATAAAAGGCTCCTCAAATCCAAACAACACAACAAATTAATTAGTTAATTTCATTTTAATTGCTGCTGAAACGAGGTCATGCAAAAGAAGATTAGAATTATATTTTTTACAATTGACAATTATGTCAGGGACAAATTTCGACTTTTTAAATGTCTATATCACGCTGTCGATCACAGCGCGTGTCCTTCTTTTTTTTTACCGAAATCCTATTACGCAATATTTGCCGGCGTAATTGCTGTGGTCGAATGCAAACGACTCATTACATCACTGCACGCGCTGGGGACGTTTTACCGTACGTCGCGTCGCGTCCGCTGTTGCGCTTTATCATCTGTGGCCACCTGTTGTTTACATTGCGCGCAAGAGTGTATTGTCTTGCCTCACCTATTGCTTTTGCGGTCCCGTGGGCCCGGCGCAGGTCATCCGTGTGTCCAGCTGTTCATTCGAGGAACGGCGTATAGTCAGCTTGTGATTTTCGCGACCTCTTCCCACTCTTCTGTTAAAAGATAAAGCAAAAAAGGCCGTCGTTACGTAACACCCGAGGGTTGAGTGAATGTAAGTCGCGCCGCAGCATCACCTGCACGATTAAAAGCCTCGTAACGAGACGCCTCGACGTGACAACTTCATGGACGACGAGACCGAAAAAACGAGAGAAAAATCCGTATATGGCGAGACCCTCTCTCCCTCTCACATTACTCGAGGTGTGTCCCCAAAATTACGTGTTTGCTTTTGTACTGAATCCTCTTTTATATTGTTTTAATATCCTCTGAAGCCTTTTTTATATCCGATCAGGATATCCAATTTAATCGGATATTTCCGATTATAATAACATTTCATCAGATAAACCGAAAAAATTATGAAAAAATTATGAACTGACATTTCTCATCGGATGTTTCCTGATCGGATACAAAAAATTCATCGGTATTTTGATCAAAAATATCCGTTTGTTAATTATAATTTCTCTCAGTGTGCTATTTATGTTATTTTAAAAAAGCGCTCATCAGATATCCGCAATTGACGACGGAGTCGATTCTCAGGTGCAATAACGCGAAGATACCGCGCTCTCTCGGCGCATCGTTCGGCCACGAGGATCTCCTCGGTTTCCCCGGCATGACTGCAACGATTTTCCCACGGGAGCATAATTGACGTGCGCGTACGCGCACAGACACTATCCCAGGTAGTTCCAGGTGGGACGACTTTCGTCTAGCCATCTCCGCGGCGAGTTCGGTCAAGACTCGTCTGCCTGTGCGGACGACGAAGACGAAGGCGCGCAGGTGCATGCTGCAGCAGTGAAAGTATCCGAGTGCAGCTACGATCTGGCATCTGTCAATGCCCTCTTGCATAGTCAGTCTTGCTCTAACGGTGCCGTTTACGACGGGATCCGCGGCGAATCGAATCTTTAGTCGAGAACCCGCTGTCTCGTATCCGGTGATCCTCGTGGCGGCAGAAGCACCGGTCCACGTTCGCGCTCGGCGATCTCGCGGAGAAGCTCGTTGGAACCGCACGAGATCGGATCTCGCGGGAGTCCTCTCTCGCTAATCGAGACTTTCGCGCATTCGTCCTCGTCCTGAAAAATGAAGACTACACGGCTGTGCGCTATCCTTCTTCTCGTCGGCTGCACGGCGACTCTCTCCGCCGACACCAACCGTGAGTACCGTGATCAAAGCTCTTTGAAAATTTCACGGGAGCATCTTCCACGCTCGAGACTATTTTCGACAGCTCGTAAAATCCGAGGCGAGTAGTTTCCGTAGTTTCGTAGTTTCCGCTTGGAATTAGCGTTTTTATTGCTGCGCCGCACCGAGAGATCGCTCTGGGCCTGACGAGACGATAGAGCTGTTGTTTGTTTTAATTAATAATCTGGTGTGCCAAAATATATCGATTACGTCGGAGAAACGTGCTGAACGATCAATCATTTTTATAGGAAAAGCTTATAAAGAAAGAAAAAACAGTGTCGCGGCTTGTACACGCAACTTTTAAGGTTCAAACATTTACTAGTTCTAGGATTACTAAACATCTTAAATTAGCCGTGTCTTTTCATATGCATTCAACATGTCTACTGTCGAGTGTCAGAGGAATCGAGAACGATTTTCGAAAACAGCTGTGATAGTTTGACAGATTGAGGCTTATTTCGCACAAGTTAATAATTTTTGTTTGATCATGCATTGCGCATTATTACGCAGGAAAGTGATATATGCTTATTCTTCAAATTCGCTTACTTTTTTCATAACGGTTCTTGGAAGATTTATCTAGAGCTGGTTGTTCCAACTTCTTGGTAAGATAACTAATAATTAAATCATATGTCTGTCTTTGTTTCTTCTTCAATTTAGGAAAAGACAGACATAATTTAACTATCAGTTAATTTATCGAGAAATTGAGACAATCATCTCTTATTATTGTATGAATCGAGAAATATAATAAAGTTTTTAATAAAATATATTTTTACTGCATCATTTTTTTGATGATTATTCTATATTTAGTAATTCTACATCTAATAAATGTCCAGGCATTAATAAAACCTGTAAATAAGTGTGACGACTTCAGAACAGTTCAAGTACGTCAAGACGTTCAGAACAGAAGTCAAGTACGTTCAAAGTTTGCAGTAAATTTTCCGCGCCTATTCAGTCCCGGAATGAGATCGACGCGAGGCACAGTGTCGTCAATTTACGTTATTAAAATTGCCATTATTACATCGCGTTAGCTGCGAATGTACGCGCGTCTCCGTCCGTTTCTTCATTGCACGCCAATTGCACCCAATAATTTATTCATCGCGAGCTCGCACGATCGTTGCAAATTGCAAAATCTCTTGCAAAACCCGGCCGGAAAAAAAAGAAGCAACACGCAGCACAAGCGCGCGACCTCCCGCAGCCATGCACCAATTCTCTGCAACACATACGTCGCAGCTCAAAGGCGCATTTTATCGCGAGATAACACTTTCACTTTTAACGACTAACGGCTTGAGACGCTTTTTAGTGGTCGACACTTTTACTCGGTCGACCTAGAATACCCACAATTTCTCCCGCCTTATAATAAAGAACAAAAGAGGTGCAAGATACGGGATTAGCGTAGTCTATAATTATAACGCGCGCAAAGTCAGATAGACGCTGGGCCCAATCCGACGCGTATCGAGGTAATGTAACAAGCAGAGGTTCATTTGTATCATTCTGCGATTTACAGCCGAGTACGTGAAGCAATGCTCCCGCAGCGATCCGAAACTGGTCACTTGTTTGATCGATGCTCTGCACCATCTGCGACCATATCTCAGCGCCGGGATACCCGAAATCGAGTTGCCCGCGGTGGAACCGTTCCGCGTAAGTTCGACCTGCTCACAGAAAAATACATGCTGCATTCAAATAGATTTTACTTGTTTCAAGTATTTCATAAGTTGATATGTTCACATATGCAAATCTATTATGAATTCGTAATAAGCATCAAATTTATTTAAAATACATTCCAAATCCTAGGTTAGGTTAGCATTTCAAGCATGAATATTAAATTTATTTTGTACGCTAAACAAAAAGTCAAACCAACCTTTTCTTCGATAAAGTTTTACAATATTTTTGTAAGGAGAATAAATTCTTTTTTCGAATATGTGATGCTTTTCTGAAATTTATTGGAGATAATCATTACCTAAGAGAAAAAAAATAAACCGCTTTTCTCAATAGTAGAATGATGCTTTTTGGAAGAACTTTGAAAAAGAAAAAAATCATAGTTATGATAAATTAATATAATAATAATTTAAATAATATAATATAATGATAATTTAAATAATATAATATAATAATAATTTAAATAACATAATAATAAATTAAATTAATAATATCAATGTAGAACGTTTGAGACGCGCCACTGACAAGCCCACATGAAAAATAATTGGATGTTCGAGGTGCATTTACGTTAGAAGAGAGCAATGTATAATACTTCTTTCAAGTTGCAAAAAAGTAACAAAAGAAAGTCTGCGCGAAAGTTACAGAAAGAAAATCCCTAGGAAATTCTCGCGGGTCATCATAGTTGAGATAGATTATGCCACGCAATGATGATGATGATGATGAGGGAACGTCGTTACGCATTCATGTCGCTTGCTCCAACAGATGGACGAGCTAACTCTCTCCCTGACAGGTGGTGTGAACGGTTATAAGGTTCAGCTACGTGACCTGTTCATAAGGGGAGCGAGCAACTACTCGGTCGAGGACATCAAGCTCGGCTCACCCTTTCAGGCTATCATAAGAATGCCAGCTCTTATATTGGACGCGCATTATTCCAGGTACATTTGTGTTTATTCGAATGCAATTACCATGAGAATAGGAAAGAAGAAGCGACCGGGTGTGCTAATCAAACGAAATATCAAGATATTTAACGGCTCAAAACTAATCTTAGGACCGAAACACGCGTTTCGATTAATACAATATACACCGAGAGAAATATTACCTTAAAATCAACAAATATTTCTTTGATGGGTGCCATTAACATATTTACTTAAATCTAAATTCTCTTTATTTAAATCAAATATTGTTTACCTGATTTAAGTAAATAATATTTGATTTAAATAAAGAGAATTTAGATTTAAATAAATATGTTAATGGCACCCATCAAAAAAATATTTGTTGATTTTAAGATAATTTTTCCCTCTGTGTACGGAATAATATATACACATAATATTATTAATTTTTTTTCAATTTCTCTATATGTTTCCAATAGTGCAGAGATAAACTGTCAATAAGGACCGTCTTGTTAAGGAACATAGTAAATTTCGTTGGAAGTATAGCAAATTTTTAATAGCACATTTCAGTTCTTAAATTATATAAATAGTACATGTGATAAAATGAAAGAATAATAAATTATTGCAGAATCTCGTTCTATTCCTTTATTACAAAATTTTACAATAACTTTTACTGTAAAATTCTCTCCGTGAATTGATGTCATTATTGACAATATCATTTATTTTTTGCTTTTTAATTCATATACTTCTTGTCTACTCAAATTGATGCTTTTTTTTCTTTTCCTCGATGCTGACATGTTATCTTTATTTTTTCAATAGTCTGCACTCACGGAATAAAAAAGATAATTGTATTTACTCTTACACGTGACTTGCCTCTTTTGTTGATTTTAAAAACGATTAAAGTATAATTTGTTTTCTTCAAGTCGCTGATGATATAATATCCGCGCGGTTAAATTAATTGAGTTTGTTTTGCACAGCTCCGGAGTGTTGATAATTTTACCTGCAAGTGGAAATGGCACGTTCCACGCGCGTTTCGGCGACGCTCGGGCTCTAGTCAAAGGAAAAATGTCAACGAAATCGCGAGACGGAAAGTCGTATCTGAATGTTGACAACCTCGACGTCGAGCTGCGAGTGAAAGACGTGCAAATGCGAGTCCGCAAGATCTTTAACAACAATCGAATACTCAGTAAGTATCACGCAATAATGTTCCTGACGCCGAGTCTGAGTTAAAAAGAAGAAAAAGAAAAACTTATCTATTGGGTTCCTAATGTTAATCCACACGAGATCTACCTTTGATCGATGCTAACACAACGGACATTTATTCTTTATCGTCGTATTATTCTTCAAACCGATCCGATTTCCATAGCCGAGGCGACCAACCTCTTCTTGCGAGAAAACGGACAGGAGGTGTTGAAAGTGATGGAGCCGCAGCTGAAGAGGAAGCTGTCGGCGCTCTTCGCCGGAATCGTTAACCAGCTGCTACGACACGTCCCAGTTGAAACGTTCCTCACACCTTAAGATGCGTCTACATCATGTTTTCGTTTTAATGATCGTTATACACTTGTCTTGTTAAAGTCGACGATCGATCTTACACGTGTATGTACAAGTGGGGAGTGTGTTGCGGCGTTAGAATAATACGACATTAGAATAATCTTCGGGTACTTCAGGCTACTTTCTCAATTTTAACCAATTGACTGTCGAATACAAGTTCTCTCGTGACCGGCGTGCAAAAAGAACTCTCTGTTTCATACAAGTTAACTTGTTAACTGATTAAGGAATAAATTTGCATCGTTAATTTTGATGAATAATAAATATAATTAATCAGCATAGTAAGAAAACACGTTGATTTTAAAACCAATCGGGAACAAATGTTGTCGTAGCGGTCAACGGGTTAAAATAGCGAACTGTGACTTCGCTCTGGCTACTTCGGCAAGACGGTCGGATAAGCAATCTTACAGCTGTTCTCGTGATCGCTCGTCTTCGTGAAAGCGAAATGTTAATTGCAGAATTCCGAATAGAAAGCTCTCTGTGGCCCGTATTAACAGTTATTACTTAGAACTTGCTTCTCAAGTGAGTTACTCGGATTTAAATTCAGACTTAGACAAGAGTTTTTAAATTTAGACTTAGACAAGAGTTTTTTTTCAATTGAATCGGATTACAGATATAAATTCGAAATTAGATGAGAGTTTTTTCGATTGTATAAATACAGATATAAATGTCACATCTCATAATTCAATTAAAGAATTTGGATTTAACTCCCAAGAAAAATCATAGTATACTTCACATGAGACAAGTTTCAGGTGACAACTATTAATATGAGGCTAGATATTTAATCAAGTCTAACGAGAGGGGAGAGACAATAAGCAAGAGATCTCACGAAGAGAAAATTATAGTTTTTTTGTTTTTTTGTATAAATTCTTTTGAATCTTTCTGTATTTCTCTAGTAGCGCAGGAACTTATTAATTTTTCTTAATAGTTATTACTTAGAACTCGTCTCAAATAAGTTACTTGGATTTAAATTCAGACTTAGATGAGAATTTTTTCAGTTGAATCGGGATTACAGATATAAATTTGAAATGAGAGTTTTTTTGATTGTGTGAATATAGATATAAATGTCACATCTCATAATTCACTTAAAGAAACAAAACAAATTTCTTAATAGTTAATTTCAAGATTCAACAGCAATTTTTACCATAAAATTCTCTCCGTGCAGTAACAGTATTAGATTCTAATATCTACGGCCATTCACTTTCTTTTGTTGGACACGTTAATTCTTTGCAGTTCATTAGCCGGAGGCAATCGCCCATTTGGAATAATTACGCTCGGATGATTGCGCGAGGAGATTAAGAGGGACGTTTTCATTGATATCCCCTTACTAGCCGACAAAACGACAATCGTCGCTTGAATCGTGGTAAAACAGGAGTAGATCGTCACGTTAAACTGGAGAACATGTTATTATAGCTTCAGCACACACGCATAGTAATTAATGGTATATGTATAATAAAGGTAAATGAGACATATAGATCCGATCGTGGCATTTTTTCGCTGGTGATTAACCGCGAAGTGGATTATCTCTTTTTTTCTCTTCGCAAATTCAAAGGTTATCGCTTTGTTCTCTTCGCAAATTTCAAAAAAGCAAGACGTCCCTCAGACGTGTTACTTCACATGTTTTAATCAACATGTTCTTTCTTCCAACGTTCGCAGATTCCAGGGGATTGCGTACGATTGAGTCAGCGTGAGAATTCGTAAGAAATCGACAAATCGACGTGTGTACTTGATACTTTCTATATTTCACTCGGAGACTTCGTTACATCGGTGTCTCGCATAAACAACTTCGCTACAACAATAGCAACAACACGGCGACGGTAACGATTGACCAGAGGTAATCTAGGTTTACGCGTTACATAGTCACATACGGTAAACTTGACGGTGAACTATTGCACTAACTCACACGCATGTCGACGTCGTGTGGATACAGGTAAAATAACGCTATCACGGTACAGTAAGGGAGAATGAAGAGGTTATCACGTCAGGATTTTCGCAGGCGCGTGAACAAGAAAGGAGGAGGCAGCTCCGTGTGTTTCTTCGCGCCGGTACTTTGTGCAGTTTCTCCTAAAGAACTCGCGATTCCTACTTCTCGGCGAGATCTCGTCCGCGATCGAACTTCGACTACCACTACGTACTTGCTCCAAAAGTGCAAGAGGGACCCTCCTCGAGGACTTCAGGGGAACGTCTTCGAGAAGGAGACCTTGGAAAATATACGGTTGGCGAGTTCGGTGAGATACGTGTCCCAATCCTGCGCCATGAACGGCAGTATCGTCCGGTACAATGATGGCCAGTACTCATTCACGAACTTCAGCGCGGCTTGGTCTGAAAAGCACGAAAGATTCACGTTAGTTTCAGGCGTGGGTGGGCGCGCGGGTCTGTGAATCAGGCTTACGTAAAACAGGATTACGGCGCATCCGTGTTTCCCGGATAATCGACACAAAATTGCTAATGTGATATAACGAGATAATTAGCGGGAACGACGAGCGGCAATTACGACCCAGACACATGTGCGTTTAGCGGCGTGTTATATCGAGGTCTCTGCTGCTCTCTTTTTCTTTTGAGAGTTATTAAATATGGTTCGTAAAATCAATCCCCTTCTCAGGTGATTTTAACAGAAGCTTCCAAATGGTGTCCTAAAGACATCTTAAAGACGTCTAAAAGACTTCTTACGTTTTCAGGTTTTAGATGTTTTACGTTTTTAGACATCTCGTAAACGCTTTTCGCATTGATTTCATCGATACGAGAGCGTTAACCGCAATTACAATCTGAGAAACCACTATAGTGATGCAGCGAAAGTTTCATGTTTTTTTTTTATCAATCTACCTTTTGACACATACGTGAAAAAAGTTTTAATTTAAAAATTGTAAGAATTATCCGAAGGACTACCCGGATTAATCATATTCGCGAGGTGAACGAAAGCGCGCTTCGCGGAAAAGCGTTTTTAAATATCTGATTGTATTCATAATCGCAAATTTGTTGTAAGTTTACTCACTGAGGCCTTCGTTGCCGTTGAACAGGTCACTGAACCAGATCTGCATTTTGCCAATTTCGGGGTTCAAGGTGAAATGTTCGACAGTCCATTTATCGTTCGCCACCGATCCTTCTATGGTCCACGTGCCTTTGATGTCTTCCATACTGATGTTGAAGAAGCCTGGTGGAAATCACGAAGTATATAAATATTTTTCCCGTAAAATATAAAATTCATGTATCTATAAATAATTATTGACAAAATATTCAGAAAATTCCAGACATAATACATTTTGAAGACGTTCCAAGTATAAAAAGCGTTTTCTTTCTAATCAATAATTGTCCAGGAATTTTGGCTACTAGCTAACTTCAAGCCGGCTAAGTAACGCTTGTTTCACATACATTGAACTCAGAACACACAAACGCATACGGCAACTCTATTAATATCTATTAATATCTCTATTAATATCGCCATATTTTCTTGATCAGAGGAATATACAGAAAGAATATTATAGTTTTGGTTAATATAAATTATTCTCAACTTTATCATTTTTTCTAGCAGTGCATAAATAAATTTTAAGTAGAGCTTGTCTTGGTAGAAACATAGTAAATTTTTTTATATTTTTAATTTATTTAATTTTTCAATTTTTAATAGTATCTTTTAAGTTTTTTAATTGTCAATTTTTCAACAGTACTGGGTTGTGCAATAAGTAATTCCGTGTTTTTTGGAATGAAACGTATGTTTAGAATGAAATGTTTGTGCTTTTATGTCGTTATAATGCCATGAAACAATGTGTGCACCATTTTGAATTTCTGTCATCTTATAAATTGTTTCATAAAATTATAACGACATCAAGATATAATAATTTCATTATACCTGCAAAATCTGAAATTATTTATTACACAACCTAGTGCACTTTAGTTCCTAAAATATATAAATAGCACATGTGAAATTATGTTCCTCAATTACAAGATTCAATAATTTTTACTATAAAATTTACTCCTGTACTGAGTTGTCGTGTCGTACAACCATCAGATTCGCTAATCAATCCATTCGACACATACCTTCGCCGCCAATCTGGAACGCTCCCATCATTCCATCCGCCTTGTAGTTACCCTCAATGAGCACCTTCGGCATTTCGACGTCGACTTCCAACTTGAAGAAGTCATCGGCGTAAGTTGGCCTCACCGCCAAGAAGCGTGTCTTCGCGAGTCCATAGGTGTTGACGTTCGTCACCGTGATGTCGGCGCGTATGTCGTTAGCATCGTATTTAGTTTGGTGATGCTCCAAGAAATACGGGTCCAACAGCGGGATATCGAATTGCGGTAAACCTTTCGGAAAAGAACTCAAGCTCTGGCAACTTGTACGGCGCACTCGGGCGATTGCGGTAAATCAACGTGTGCTCGTGCAAATCGCAAGTGACGGGACGTGAAAACTAAGTCGGCGTCGTCAGAAATAATAGAAATTCAAGTGAAAACTTGACATGTTGACTGTCAAATACGAATCATCTCGTAGTCGGCATGCAAAAAGAATTCTCTACTTCATTTACGCCGACTACATAGTCAACTCTCATTGGTTTCTTTTTGATGAGTTTTCCTCTGAATGTAGTTTTCCTTTGAATGTAATTAATTAGCATATTAAGATGATTTCTAAATGGCACTGTAGATTTTTAATGTCACTGTGTTAAGAGGATGCTGAAGTCGATGGCGAACTCGAATAATGTCGACAATGCAGAGACGATTGTCACTAACACAATCATAGCGACAATTGTTGCTATCCTTTTCGTATTTGTTGTATATAACTTACGTAAATGTGTGTTACTTTGTTTTGCCATATTCAGCGGAAGATCTAATCACGCATGTGTAGAAATCTTTCTGCAAACTTTTCCGATATTTTTAAGTTTCTGAATTTAAATGCGAAGGTACAGTAATGTTCTTTAAAATTTTTCTGTTTGAAATATCTACACTTTTCGCGTATATAAGCTGCGAAACTTTTGGATTAGGCAAATATTACGCTAACTGATAGCTTGAGATTTTACATTAAATTTTTTTTTTCGTTTTTCTTACATATCAAGCAATGCTCCTGTTTATTTTTGCATGTACTTTCATTGTGCAAAAATACTTGTAGTTTTGCACGACCAATGCGACGTGAACTTTGCAGAAAAATGTCAGTATTCTATCGGTAAAGTTTTCACCTTCAGCATCTTCTTAAGTAGTGATAATGATGACATTCGCATAGGATCTTTCTTTTGTAATTTTCCTGAATGACCGGTACAATTAATTAGCATATTAAAACAATACGCTGATTTCTAAATGGCACTGTATGTAGTAGTGAAATATCCCCGTTCTCTCTACGATACCTGGGATGAAGGTCGGCCATGCTTCTTGCATAGCGAGTCTCAGGCAAGACGAATAGTCATCTGCATCGTGCTTGCAGGTCTGCACGGCTGCGTGAGGGAGAAATAAAAAAGAGTATATATAAGTACAATATCATTAATACAATTAATTATAATCATTGGTGTACCGAATAAAAGAATCAATTCTATCGATTTTGGTGCTGGGCACTCCGGCATAATTGATTTTTGTAGTTGGCCTCGAAGATAATTAATTACGACTGTTAATTCGTTTCTAACGAATATTCGATCGGAAATATTTTTAATTGCCGATCAACAGGATCTTTCTCGCGCGAATTAGCTGGGTGAATTTCGTGCGGCGCGCATTGAACTCACCGGTTAACGCGAGGGAAACTATTCCTTTCTCCGATAATAAAATTAATCATCGAGTCCACTGACTATCGATTTTCGTAGAACGTGCGCATTTCATGCCAAACAAAGAGCGCGCTCTCTCTCGTAATATTATCGTTACGACGCGACTGGCAATCGATATTATGAGAAGAATGAATAAATAAGAAGAAAAATATGTATGTGTTACGAGTGTATGACTAATAGGTGCATAAAATTATGCAATTATTACTCGCTCAACCGTGAATACGGGGACTTACATTCGAAATTATTAGTCACTTGAGCGTAAACGTAAACATAACTTCACGCTATGAATGATGTAATACGCGAAATTATTTTGTTGAGGTTTCATTTCAGTCGCCCTCGCTCTCTAATTCGATTTGCGTGTCGCGATACCGTGCAATTTCTCCGTCAGTTGCATTTCTCACGGCTATCGGTCGTTACTCGCGGATAAAGCGCGCGGAAGAGCGAAAGTTGTGTTCCGCGATGTGATTAGTGATATGTCAATAGACGCGTGTCGAGAAGAGTGTACGTTACGCGTGTGTCAATTTCGTGATAGCCAGTAACAGGAGTCGCGCTCGCAGCAACACGCGATTAATTTCATTTTTCATTTCATCAGCACGTCATGTGGATATATCAATTCGCCGCGAAATGATTGCCATCGAGAAATCCTATGTCGCGCGAAAACAAATCACGGGAGAAGTCAACAAACGCACAGTTTCTCGTTTTCTGTACACTGCAAGATATTAAGCTGAGATAGTTGCCATAAATTTTGCTTAAAGTTGAAATCTTGGAGTCGTCGGTTTTCTCGATTTTCAGTCTGTTTTCGAGAGCGAGACATACCAGAAAGAATCAGACAAACGATCACTCTCGTTTAGCTTAATCCTAAGAAGATATAGCGTAACTTCACTCATACTTAGCTTTAAAGCTTTTTTGTGAGATATTACTTGAATAAGTATAAATTACTCTCATCCCTACCTTATAATTGTACCGTCAATTATCACTATCTTTCTAAATTGAAGGCTGTCAGTATGAATAAAAGTTACTCACGCGCTACCTTTCAAGGGTTAAACCTCGTGTTCGCCGAATCAACAATTACACACGTTCTATCACACTGAATAGTGCTCTCCCGAAACGGTAAACTATGTTAATTACATCAGCTGAAACCGTAAAGAGTCTCGCGAGTTTCGCTCGCGATTCGAAGACGGTGCCGATCGCGACAAGGGCACGTATGGAGGACACAATGGACCCAAGTGGCGAACGACGCTTACGGGAAAGCGTGTCTTTCTCGGAGGGTGAGTAATGAACGTCGGACTGAAGAAGAGAACTTACGAAGCTCGAGATCCTGAGCCGCGACGAGCGCGAGCGCGGTAACGCAGAGCACGGCTAGCGCGTAGAACGACATCCTGCCTGGTTAAAAATCCTGACGGCTAGCCTGGCCAATTATAAACACTCGGTTTATATAGTTTCCCGGCCCAAGGACTCGGCAAAGATACGTTGCAAAATTGCATGTCATTAATGCGCGCCGACACGTGAGAGGCGAGGAGTAGCAGCAAACACTGCGCTCTCGGTCAGGTGGAGGCTGCGGCGGCGGTGGCGGCGATGGTGATGGCGGTGGCGGGCGGTGAGTAGCTTTAAAACGCGGCCGCGACCACGACAACACCTGAGGAATGCGCTCCTCTTTTGTTTAGACATCGAGATACGTTGGTGGCTGCAACCAATAGCTTTTCCCTCTAATCTCTATCCACAACCGGTCTGTCTTTCTCTCTTTCTCTTCGTCTCTTTAACTCATTTAGTCTCCTCTGTCATCTCTCTGTCACCACATCGGCATCTTGTAGGCTCGGTGCGATCGGACTGCTCCGGGATCGTCACATTGTCGTTCTTTGTTGCCACGTACTCTGGCGACGCGATTATCACTCGCATGGCGAGGACACCTGTTTCTTCCTTTGGACTTATTTAACACGTGAAGTCGCTCTTCGCTTTTGAAATTTGAGTCGAAGCAATGATATTTGAAAGCTTCAGGTGAGAAAGAAAAAGTAAAAGCCTGGAAACGGGAAGAAAACGGGAGATTTATTTTGTCGTTGAAAATTACGCTAACATATTGACTGTCAAATTATCTCGTCATTTCGCTGGCGTATGAAAACAATTCTCTGTGTTAACTACGAGTTAAGTGGCACAGGCTATTTCGTGGGTTTTGCCGAATGATAAATATAATTAATTAGCATATTAAAATAACACGCTAAGTTTAAAACAGCGCAAAAGTTCCCTAGTATAATTGTAATAGACAACATATTGGTGATAAAAGATTACTTTTTTGTTGCATCGAAAATCCGTCTTCCATATCTTAGACAGTTCATTAATTTTATCCACGAAATTTTAACAAGAACCTGTGCAGATAATTTAGACGTTTACGCGAAATCCGATTATGAGAAATTAAAACGTGATAAGTTTGGATATTCGGCCTTTTCGAAACGTGTTCCTTTTATTTTATTTCGTTAATGAAGTTTATCGATTCCGACTAGTGCTATTATCACGATGGAGGAAGTAATTGACGTGATAGATAAAAGAAATATTTTACGTAAACGGTCATTAATGCTAACCTTCTACGCCGCGGCGGGATTTAATTCGACTCCTTGACAATCAAAGAAGATTTCATTTCGCGGTTCTTCGTGTTTTCATATTTTTTCAGCGTAAAGATCGGATTTATCGAATTATTTCGAGTTAACACGATTGTTTTAAATGGCATTTTGAAAAGCAGCTTACGTGTAATTGTCCAAAAATACATACATATAAATAAAAAATTGACAAACTATAGTTTATTGTGCCAAGACAACGGCTGTGGCTCATATAGCTAAGTGTTTATTTTATTTTTTAAATTTTCTGAATCATCCTTATAGAATATGTTTGCATTTATACATTTGCATTTATACGTTTGCATTTTATACATTTTATACGATGAAATTGAAGAAATCGAGTTATGTATATCTTACCAATTGAAATTCTGGAAAATTTACATTGTAATCCGTTTAATCAATGCTTTCATTTATCCCGACGCATTTACTCGTCCATGACGCAACGTGCCGTTTTATAGACAATCATGTCTGAGATCGTCTGCGGAGAATCTAAATATGGAAGTCTCCTAATGAAGTACCTCGCAGAGAAAAAACAGGCGCTGTTATGAGGCTCAGATCATCATAATACTCGTAATAGCCATCGTTGTGTGTTAACTTGTTGAAGCTACCGGAATCGTGGACGTCTGTCGGCAGAAAAAGAGAGAGAAAGAGAGAGGGAAGAAGAGAAAAATAGAGAACTGGAAAATGCATGACGTTAAAAAGAATTTTCTCAACTACGTCAAGCATAATCTAATGAACACAATCGGTGAATCATCGCGACAAATCGATTGGTTACGTGTCGACGAAGTAAAACGAGATGTCTGTTCCATTCCTACAGACAAAAAGGCATCCCCGTTGCATCCCGCAAAAGAAAAATAGAAAACTGGAAAATGCATGACAATAAAAAGAATTTTCTCAACTGTACTAAGCATAATTTAATGAACACAATCGGTGAATCATTGCGACAAATCGATCGGTTGCGCGTCGACGAAGTAAAACGAGATGTCTCCTCCATTCCTACAGACAAAAAGGCATCCCCATTGCATCCCGCTTTCTTAAGTTCGCGGACGCGCGAACTTCGCAGGGACAGACTCCCGTGACCTTGTGACCTTGCGCGCAGTGACCCCCTCGCGAGCGATCGGCGATCGCGCAGGTGTGACTTAATCGTGCGGTGTCGTACCGTTTAACTAACCCGTATATCTCTCCATAGAATTAAAACCAGAACGTGAATGCGCGAAGTAGCTACCCTTGGAACACATCGCATCGACGCGAGAAACTCGTTTCTCTAAGGACGCGAGGTACACAGGCGCGAGAGGAAGAAAGAAGGAAAAGAAGAAAAAAAAATAATGAAGAAAGATGCCGATGGAACGATCCGCTCGGCGGGACTTTGCCGTGACGTAGATATACCGACGATGGCTGTGGTATCCAGTGATTGTGTATTACGCGGGCTCTATGAATGGTGTTCCTCCAGTCCTTTCGCGTTACGTTTTCCACCGCCACCGTCACCACCTCCACCGTTACTGTCGTAGAGTCTTCGTAAAGCGCCACTTACGTTTCGCACCTCGAAATTAATCGTATTATTTAAAAAATTATTTAAAAGGTTAATTCTTTTTATACTTCAAACACAATGATAATATGGTCGAAACCCTACGCTGATATCTTTATTAATTTCTTCAAAAAAAATTCGTAAAGACTTTCTATTTTGGACCATCTAAACCAGAGCTTCCCCTTAGTGTAATGAAGTAAAGTTTTATATTGTGTTATAAAATGTTATATTATAATTTATGTTATAAAATGTTACATTATATCCCTTAACTATTTTCCGCCCAATGACAAGATTTGCCTAGATGAAATAGACAATGCAGAGTTTATAGCTGGCCTGCTAGCCATGTAGCTAATTATGGGCAAGGCACAAGCGGATATGAGTGGCTACTTAAGAGAATTCTCGCACGTGCTATTATCACTCGATAAGGAGTAAACAAATTGCGACATAATATGGTGCGTAGATGAGGTCCTGTCGAAGCAGAGAACTAAGAACAGGCTTTTCGTGTTTGGTCACGTGTCTCCAATTTTATTGTCACACAGCGGTGGCCGGAATTGCTGTTTAAGCACGGTAGACTGCACTTAGTGTCATCCAATGAATATGGCGTGCAACAGTGTTGCGTGCGGCATCTGGCAAATAACAAAGGTGCTCTGATAGCGGGGCAGTCGCACTGGGAATTAACTAAAATGTTTGTGTTTTGGATTTCGCGATTACCTTCTCATTAGCTGCGTAAACAATGAGAAACCGGCAGCGACTGGACAACCGCACGACGTTTAACACGCACACCGATACAAATTGCATCTGATAATCTACATAAATCCAGTCGCGCGGTTCAATGAGCGCGAGCGATAGCGCAAGAGTCCTTGTTGGATTAAAAAACGAATAGTCCTTGCTGCATTGAAAAAGAGGAAAGACGCGCGCAAGCAACCGATGGCGAAGAGGAACGCGTCCTTTTCCTCCCTGTAGCACGAAACCTACGTGTATGTGCGGTAAGAAGGACGTACGTGTGTGCACATTTTGTAATTTATGCATTTTTTGTTACTGATGTTTTAACTTATTTATTGGGCCTCTAAGGCCATATTTATTTGAGCTAAATCTTCAGCTTGTTTGCTGAAGATCTTGATTAATTGTAGCATGTGCAATACCTATATCGCCACCCTGAAAGAAAAAATATTTAAAAAATAAAATAAAAATATATTTATTTGGTGGATACTAATAACATACTTAAATCTAAATTCTTTTATTTAAGTATGATAAACAATTACTTTCTTGAAAAGCTATGGTTTCAATAAAATGTATATCTTCTCATTTAAAAAAAATTTTTTGTTCTCATTGTAGAAATATATGCATTAATGTAAGTAAATATGTTATTAGTATTCACCGAATAAAAGTTTTATTTTCTAGATATTTTTTCTCTCAGTATAATTCCTTATCTCTTTTGTCGATTGTTTCTACGTTGATTTAGCTATTAGCTAATAAACTCTTGTTGTTAACTCATTTTTTTCTTACGTATTCAACTTTAGCAGGCTGAGACCATGGACGTAGTATACATGGACTTCGCATACGGCCAAAAAAGTGAAGCCAATATGTACAGCCCCTCTGTGTTCTCTGTCTCTTTCTGTACAGACAAAGTGTGTAATAAAATTTAAGTAAGACTTTTACTTGCCAGTCTAGTCGGAGTGCTGTTGCGCTCTATAATATTATGGAAACGAGAAATAGATGCACACGCAACAAAAAAGTGACAAAATAGGAAAAAAACTATAACCCTTCTATTCTAGCTGTTTTTCTAGATGTTGGCTTCATTCTATTAGACGACATAGGGCATTCGAAGTCTATATATACTATGTCTATGGCTGAGACGAATGTATTGTAAGTTCTAAGAGGTTGTGAAACCCTATAAATGTATAAAACCCTATGAAATCCTATAAAACCCTATAAAGGTATAACTCGATTCTACTTTCTTATTTTCTCGTTTAATTCTTTTAAAAGCGGATGCAATTATCGGTGGAAATGTTTATGGAAAAAGGTAAATCTCGACACACTGTGTAGTATCTTGCAAGGATTGGAAGCGAATTTTACTTTTCTTTTTTGAGGTTTCTCGTCGCCGATTGACTTCTCCTTCTTGCTCTTTTCAGAAAGTAATTTTCATGGGGCCTCTACGAGTTCGAGGCCTTATTTCGCAGTCTAATTCGCGATTCCTGGGTCCGGATCATTAAAGGTCCCTGTCGCTCGTTCAGAAGAAAGATATGTAGGTCTTGCGAGTAGCGTTCGCTTGTTTATGCCGATCTCCATTCACTCAACGGTGACCGCTCCAAAGCCAACCCGACGCGTATTGCTACTAATGAAACGCACATACAGACCGAGTGCCGTGCGCTCCGTTGCACAATGATCGATATAATTACGTTTGAACGATCCGCATTTGGTGGCGAGCAAAACAGGTGCAATGACTGAACAGACGAACGGACGACTTCGTCGAGATTACAAGGAACCGAACTTATCACGGGCCGCAAAACAATGTTGAAAGTCTGCAGAAGTTATAGTGCAGACCTCTCGCAGAGAGCCGCGAGATAGGCAAAAATATTTCTCCTGATAAAAATACAGAGAAAATCATCTTGTAATTGTAACATTTGTAATCAGGAGAAACGTCTGCAGAATATTATAGAACGTTTTTTGGAAAAAAGATCGAAATAAAAATCGAATAAATTATTTGAATGAACGTTCGACGCGCGGTGTATAGTATGAGCCTATAGTATATTAAATATTGGACGCATTCAGCGGAAAAAGCGCTCAGTGAGCAATCAGCGATTATTGGTTCTTACTGTTAGATCCCTAAATCTAGACCAATTACATTGCTCAACTGTTGTGCAACTATTGAGTTCGCTGAACGCACTCATTCTCTATTCGAATGTGATTGGTCCATTCGAATTGGTCCATTTCGAATGTGTTTGGTCCATTTCTTAAGAAAGCTTAAATTCGCACTGTAAACCCCGCTTTACAATTGACTGTGTAATTTACATTATCTACATTGTCTACATGCGAAAAACATCATGTAAATATTAAGTAAATTATACATTAATTTAAGTAAATTTAACTTATTATTTAAGTAAATTAAACAATTCATGTAGATGTAATCTTAAGCAAAACCGAAATTCAGCAATTTTAATAAAATCGTCATAACTAAGACACAAACCTTTCTAAATTTCTTTAGCTACGATACGAAGCAAAATAGTTTGAATCCTTGTAAATTGGACAAAAATGGTTTCGACAAAACTGAAATTTACCAATTTTAATTAAAATTTTAATAAAATCGGCATAGCTGAGATACAAACCATTCTAACTTTCTTTAGCTACATTACACAGAACGCAGCGCGTGAAAGAAGAGACTGATGAGAAATAATTTAGCTTTGCGATAAGTAGGAATGCGTGATATTCACCGATTAATCGATATGTCCAATTTTTTGTCGAAAAGTTGATTATTTTTGAGGTCCAATATATCGATGTTCAATTTTTTTTGTGAATATTAAAAATTTGCTATGCTATCTGCAGCTTTAAATTTAAAATAAAAATATTGAAAATTCAAATTTCTGTTGTAACGTTCTAATCTAATGTTATTCTAGTCTAATGTTATTAACGACTGTTCACAATATAAATTTACAATATAAATTTCAACATATTTATGCTAATATTATATAACACAAAATATTACATTACGTGTACATAGTACAGAACAGAACCAAGCAATCATGGACATAGCACGGAACAGAACCAAGAATCGTGGACATTGGTTTAGTAGTTCAAGGTTCATGAAAAATAGACATAGAGGCGCCGCAATCAGTCAACTTTTCCATCACGCTCTAAATGTAGCTATGCATTCGTAGATGGGGCAGACGTGCTTGGAGCCATATATTGAAGGAAGGAAGGCAGCCACGGCCGCTTTCATTCTTTTCTCTGGCGAGAGTGGAACTTCACGTGTGGTAACCATAACCTAAAATTTTAACACGTGTAAATTCTATACTTTCGGTTTAGATATCGTAGCGTGTATAAGTATTCAGACACGGTCAGTGATTTTTTTAGAAAATATTTTGGAATTATTTCCAAAAAAAAAATATATATATATATATATATATTTGTAAATAGAGATTTGAAAGGATTAAGAAAAAATATATTGGAAGAAAAGGATAGTGGCCAAATAATCATAAATATCCTCGGAGAAGGCTGATGGCACGATACCTTAGTCGTCAATCAGAAGAAGATAACACGTGTAAACTCACGTGTAACTGAAATTATATAGCACAGATGCTAATTAATTTTTGTTTACTACTTCGAAAAGAAGTAATTTAAATCTAATAATTCCCAAGTTGGTGAGCATTTATATTGTAAGATATATAAATAGATACAATTTGATTGCAAAAATTCTACATACATGCTCGATCGGTGTCGAGTATTAAGCTTGTACATGTACAGAAATTTACTGTGAATTTTTCAGTTGACACAAAGGAGAAAAATCTAAGCTAGCAAGATGTCTGAAATGGACAAGGGAGCGGAGCACAAGTCTCACAGGGAACGTACTGCAGGGCGTAAAGCAGAGAAAAAGAAGATAAAGAAGCAACGCATTGGAGAGTTAACGGATAAGCAGAGAAATCCAAAGGCATTTACGTTCAACTCAGTGGTGAAGGCTGAAAGAAAATTCAGACGCAAGCAGGATATTGAGACCAAGAAACAACATATACCTTTGATCGACAGAACACCCTTGGAACCACCACCAGTCCTAGTGGCTGTGGTAGGTCCCCCAAAGGTGGGAAAGTCCTTGGTTATCCAATGTTTGATCAAGAGCTATGTGAAGCAGCCTTTGACCAACATATCGGGTCCAGTCACTGTTGTATCTGGCAAGAAGCGAAGAGTAACATTTATGGAGTGTAACAACGACATCAACAGCATGATAGACATCGCTAAGGTGGCAGATCTGGTGTTGCTACTGGTGGATGCATCCTTTGGATTTGAGATGGAGATATTCGAGTTCCTGAATATATGTCAGGTACATGGTATGCCTAGGATAATGGGAGTGCTCACTCATCTGGACTTGATCAAGGACGCCAAGCAAATGAGGAAAACCAAGAAGGCACTGAAACATCGTTTCTGGACGGAGGTGTACGCCGGCGCTAAGCTTTTCTATCTTTCGGGGTTACTGCATGACGAGTACCTGCGTACGGAAATAAAAAATCTGGCGCGCTTCATATCGGTCATGAAGTTCAGACCCTTGACTTGGCGCACCACACATCCTTATATTTTAGCTGACAGAGTGGAGGACTTGACGTCGCCGGAATTAATTAGGCAGAATCCAAAGACAGACAGGACAATCAGTTTGTATGGGTACGTATAAGGGATAAAATGGAAATGTTTTGTATGTTTTTTCTCTAATTGACGTATATCGATTGAAACAATATGAAAGTTTAAATTGGATTAGAATAATAGAAGAATTATAATTAATGTATTTTGATCAAAACTTTGATATTAATATATAATTTAATATACATTGATTAAGTCAAAACGATTACTTTTTAGAATTTTTAGAAGTGTATACTTCGCAAAATTCTAAGTCTCGAAAAATTCTCCGTATAATTTTCATGTTAATGTATTCATATTAATGAATATCATCGTTTATAATAATTATTTCAAATTCCATTTATTACGTTATATATTCATAAAATATGTAACTAACTTGAGTTATTTGCTTCCAGATATGTCAGAGGAATACCTTTGAATAAAGAAACATCCGTTCACATACCCGGTTGCGGAGACATGAAGATCAAAGACGTGAGTTTCTTGTCGGATCCTTGTCCCCTTCCGGAGCAGATCAAGAAGCGTGCTCTAGTGGAGAAGGAACGGCTGATCTATGCGCCGTTTTCCGGCGTCGGCGGAATAGTCTATGACAAGGACGCCGTTTACGTGGAGCTGGGCGGCAGTCATTCCTACAAACAAGAGGACACGGGTCTAGCTGGTGCCTTAATGGACACGCAAGAAACGCTGGACCAGAAACTGCAGCGCAGTGAACTGCAATTGTTCAGTGACGCCGCGCCGATTAAGTCACAGGACGTAAACGACATCATGGCATCGTACACCGGCACATTGGTGACGGAGAACGGCAGAGTTCGTCGGAAAGTGATATTCAATGATGAAGTATTTGAGAACGATTCGGATGAAGATCATGACGATGACAATAACGATGACGATAACGATGACGATAATGATGACGATAACGATAACGGTAACGATGACAATGCCGAGGATGACGAGGATGAATCGAGCGATGAGGAAATAATACAATTTAATGAGAAAAACAGCAAAAGAAAAAGAAACGAAGAAGATACACACAATAAAAAGAAGAAACTTTCGGTCAATGTGGAAGACGAAAGTAATGATATAAATCTTGAAGAAGAGGAAGAAGAAGTTGTGGACGAATTAAAATGGAAGATGAACTTAGCTGAAAAAGCGAAAGAAGCATTCATAAATCGTCAACAAAGTAATAAGAACTTGATGAAACTAGTCTACGATTCACTTGACAAGAATGACTTATCGGGGGAGACAAAGGAAGAGGAAGAGGACAACGAGATCGGTGAAAACATAGGTATGATACTGCGAACGGTTCAAAAGGAACAAAAAAAAAAGATCCAGGACCGGGAGCTACAGGATCAAGAGGAGTCTGTGTTCTTCACAACAGAGAGTCCGCGTAATTGGCTAGAAGAGGCAAACAAGGCATTACTGCTGAATCTTTTCGTGACAGGTAAATGGAAGGAATCGGAGGATGCCGAGGAGCTTCTGAAACTGGACGATCTAGACGACAACGAGGAGATGTACGGCGATTTCGAGGACTTCGATACCGGGCGAAAGCACGAGAGCGGAACTCAAAAGACATCCAAAGACTTACCAGCAGACGAAATAGATGAGAAAAAGAAGCTGCTGGAGAAAAAAAGGAAACTGAAGGAGCAGTTCAACGCAGAGTACGATAATTCGGAGACGAAGACGTACTACGACGAACTGAAAGCTGAGGTCGAGAGGCAGGCAGCCATCAACAAGTCGGAGTTCGAAGGCTTGGACGACAACATGAGAGTGCAGCTGGAGGGCTACCGGCCCGGGATGTATGTGCGCGTCGAGATCGAGACAGTGCCGTGCGAGCTGATCACGCAGTTGGATCCAACATATCCACTTATCCTAGGCGGTCTGTTGCACGGCGAAGAGAATATTGGTTACGTGCAAGCGCGCGTCAAAAAGCACCGGTGGTACTCGCGAATTCTCAAGAGTCGCGATCCACTTATTTTCTCGGTGGGCTGGCGGCGGTTCCAATCGTTGCCGATTTACTCAAAGCTGGAGGACAATTTGCGCCACAGGATGCTGAAGTATACTCCGGAACATGTGGCCTGTATGAGCTACCTGTGGGGTCCCATCACGCCGCAGGGCACCGGAATATTGGCAGTACAAGACATCGCCAGCAGAGAGCCAGGCTTTCGCATTGCGGTGACCGGCTCGATTGTAGAGACGGAGAAAAGTGTGCATGTGGCGAAGAAGCTTAAACTTACCGGTGTACCTTTGAAGATCTACCGTAAGACTGCGTTCATCAAGGATATGTTCAACAGTGCGCTGGAAGTCGCTAAGTTCGAGGGCGCCAAAATCAAGACGGTGTCGGGTATCCGTGGCCAGATTAAAAAAGCAGTGGCCAACCCAGAGGGCTGCTTCCGCGCTACGTTCGAGGACAAGATACAGTTGAGTGACATAGTGTTCTGCCGCACGTGGTACAAGGTTGACGTGCCGCGCTTCTACAACCCGGTGACGTCGCTGCTGTTACCACTAGCGGAGAAGAATCAATGGCGAGGCATGAAGACCACCGGACAACTGAAGCGGGAAAATAACATCCGCGCCGAAGCCAACAGAGATTCCATGTACACGTCGATCCAACGAGAAGTCAAGGTGTTCAAGCCGCTATTCGTCCCACGAAAGTTGCAGAAGGAATTGCCGTACAGAGACAAGCCGAAACCTAAATCGTTACCCAATCGCAATCCCAAATTCGGACCAGGCAGAGTCGCCGTGGTGCGGGAGCCCAGTGAGCAGAAAGTTGCACGTCTCATGAGAATGATTAGGACGAATTATGCGCGCAAGCAGCAGCAGCTCAAGGAGGCGACAACGAAGAGAATCACGGATTACCAAGCGCGAGTCGCGGCGGAGGAAGCTAAGAAGATGAAAAAACAGAGAGAAGTGAAGAAAGAAATATTTAGAGATCTGAGTAAACTAGAAAAGAAGAAGAAACGATGAAGCATTTGAAAAAGTATATAAACGTTTACTTCATCGTCTTTTTCCTCTTCTCCTTCCTTTTCCCCATCTTTGTTTCGAAATTCGGAAATTTTAATTAATATTTTAACAAAATCGGCATAACTGAGACACAAACTATTCTAAATTTCTTTAGCCAAGATTTTAACCGAAATGGTTAGCAGATAGTAACAAAGAAGAACAAAAATTTAATATAATGATAAGAGGTTAGAAAATAGTCAGAATAGGAAGCAGAGTTAGAATTTTATAAAGGAGAATTTAAAGACAGAGTATATGGTATTTAGATGTAGGAGTGAGCCTGTGATAATTGCGAAGATTGAGGATTAAAAAAGAGAAATTGAGAATGTAAAAAGTAAAAATAGTAGGATATAAGTTAAATTTGAATGTGTTGAATGTATTAGATTTTAAGTAAAATAAGATATGGATGAATATGTGGTGTTGAGGAATAATTTTTAAATCAAGTCCCTTCTTGGCATGTAAGCTGAAATAATAAATATATATATAGTATGCAACAATATTGACATAAGTCGATAGCGATTTTTATTCAAAATAATATATATTTTTACAGGAAAACAACTCGTATACATATTGGAGGGAGAAATATAAAAAAAATAAAAAAATATTCGGTGGATATATTAATATACTTACTTATACAGAGTGTCTCAGACATCCATGATAACCCATGTTGTGAGAACGTAGAACGGATTGAGGTGAGCAAGAAAGTCCGTGCCGTTTTGCGATATTCGCAATAGCTTTTGAGAAATTAATTATTTTGTCTCAGCTAATGAGAGTAGAGGAAGCGCAAGTCGAAAGAAAGATGTCTTCGGCCGGCGCGCGAACGTAATACACGCGAATCGTGACTCGCTGCGTCCCTCCGCCTATAGCTACGAACATAGCGAGGGTTTGATACACATGTCATGACATCCGTGTGCCAAATCGACGCTGAATCTAAGTGTGTTGCCGCTTCGTTGTTCATCTCTACATATACATATACAGCCGAAGCAACGACACGTTTCGATTCGACACACGGATATGTCATGCATAAGTGTTAGTATATCAAGCTTCGCTGTGTCTCGTAGCTACGGGCGGAGGGTCGCAGTTGCACTCTCATGTGGTCATCAAAATCTTCGAACTTCGACTTTTTGATGCCTGCCTTTTGACCTCAGCTTTCAGTTTGTTGTAGTATGATTTTGTCTGCGAATTGTCGTACTATGCGTCGAATTGCTCCTTCAGTTTGCCCTTTTCTCCAGCAGCTTCTTCTCATCTATTTCGTCTGCTGGTAAGTCCTCGGGCGTTTTTCGAGTTTCGCTTTCGTGCCTTCTGCCGGTATCGAAGTCCTCGAAATCGTATATATCCTCCTCATTATCGTCATTATCTCTATGTCATCCAGCTTCAGAAGCTCCTTGGTATCCTCCGATTTCTTCCATTTACCTGTTACGAAAAGATTCAGCAATAATGCCTTGTTCGCCTCTTTTAGCCAATTGCGCTCTCTGTTGTGAAGAACACAGACTCCTCTTGATCCTGTAGCTCCCCGTCTTGGATCTTTTGTTCCTTTTGAACCGTTCGCAGTATCACACCTATATCTTCAATGACCCTATTGTCCTCTTCCTTTTCCTTTGTCTCCCCCGATAAGTCTTATCGAGTAAGTCGTAGACTAGTTTCATCAGGTTATAATCAAAGGTACATAAACGTTAACCAAATAATTATAAGCAATTTCTAAGAAATGTAAATATATCTCTCAGAATAAGAAACTAAGGAGTAACTGCCGAATGTTGTGTTTATTGAAAATGTTTACATAAGTTACAATAATTATTATATATTATGGAATATATTAGTCCATACAAAATAATAACAATGTTAGACTCGGCGTCTCTACAGTATAGCTTGCGATCCACGCCACGATGTGATAGTATGATGGCCTGTCGAATAATTATCTCCACCCTGAAACGAAATAAATCGATTTCTATTTTAATATCACTTGCGTAATGCCAATTATACACTTTCGATTACAAATTATTTTATGACATTACATTAATATTCATAATACTAGTGTGACCGTCGACAATCAACGTGTTAATTTTATGTTTCATCCGTTATAACCGTCAATTTTTATATTTGTGCGAATTTACACTGCGTGTAAAACTACGTAATACGTTATTCTCACCTGTGTGAGCATTAATAATTCGTCCTGCGTGTCGACGATTTTAACCGGAAACGGAGAGCCCGGCACGAGCACGCCGGCCCAACGAACCTCCACTCTATAATCGCCGGGTTCCGTCGGATCGTACCGACAGAGAATGATTCGGTCTTTCTGCGTTTCCCTCTGCATCTCCACCCTGAACGCTCCTTTAGGTCCTCGCACCCTCACCGTGAGTTGGCCGGCGCCAGCGCCTCGTGTGTCACAGATAAATCGTGACTGAAAGGTTGCTAACACACCGTGTTCGATTCCCGGACCGTAAACGCGCACCTGTAATATTTTGCGCATATTATACTAAAAGACTTTAATTAATTGATCTTATCAACAATATCTTAGTAAACATGTAACTGTAACATTATATCTCCATTTCTTATTATAATTTTATAATTAATTCTTATTATAATTAATTCTTATTATAATATATATTATGTAAATAATATAATATATATTATATTATTTCTCATTATATAATCTGCCACATAACTGTTACATTTAACATGTGTTATATCGCACTTGTATGGTTGTGTGGGAAATTATAACATTCATAACAGTAATTTTACTGTTACTTGGCGTTTACTGGAACATGCTAATTTCTACTAAAAGTAGAATTTTTATTGTTTTATATTGTATTATATTTTGAATTGTATAATAAATAATTGCGCATTTTGTTGGTAAATATTATGATTTCCTGCTATTCTTTGCATACATTATTCATAAATCTATAATGATATAAAAATGCGATCGTCTCATTATATTTGGAAAGTTCGAGATTACTTACTACATAATCCAACAATAATTGAAATCAATTTGATACCTTTGAAGCATCCGGAGCACCAGAGACCCGCAGCGTGAATGGAGATCCAGGGACGTGTTCTCCGGCATATTTGATTGTTAATGCATGTCGTCCCGCTTCTTGAGGTTTCACATTCAATGTGAAAGTAGCATCGCCATGATCGTACAGCTCGCAGTATGCTACCTTATGCGGCCCGACGCAGTGTGCCGTTAACTCGCCTGTATAATAAGATATCTCTGATTAAAATGTATGAAATATTAAAATTAAAAAATCTCTAGTGTAGAAAGAGATATCCAAAACGACGGAGCTTCTTTCAGCATGAAGAAATAGATCTTCTCACCTGGTCCAGCTCTTCTAGTATCGATGAAGCTCCGAATTTCTTGCCCGACGACCCCGTGCTTCAGTCCGTCCCCGGAACAGACGACTCTGGACGCGTCAGCCGCGCTCGTAACGTTAATTTGCAGGGGACAACCTTTCAACTGCCTTCCGTTCCACGAGACGGTCATCAGCAGTGGGTCCGGCGTTAACGGTATGTAGCTCGCGCGATAAACGCTGTCGCCTGTTTGTTCAAGAAAAGTACCTTTAGATTCGTATATCTTCTACGAACTTACATTTGTTAGAATTTTTCCTTTCTTACCTAGATGTTGTAACATGACATTGAGCTCGCTTGTAGGTGAGAACAGTTGGACTTTCGGGGTTCCGTTGCCGGCTTGAGAGCCGTCTATGGTGAAACTGACTTCCTCGCCGCACTTGGCCGACGTGAGTCCTCGTCCTTTCAGCAACACTCGACTTGTGTCCTGCACCGGTGGCTAGAAACGAACAAACAGAGTGTACAGTTGCACAATACGTATGTAAGTATATCAAAATAATAAAGAATTAAATGCACGAGAAACCTCCAAATCCTGGACGACTGCGAGCTTCGGCGCGCCGGGAAACGGTGTGCCGTTGAAGAGTATCTCTAGTCGATGTTCGCCGCCGCTGATTTGTGGCGGAACGAGCTTCAACCTGTTGTTGGATGACATCTCGAAGCCCAGCGGATGATCGCCGATAGTCCCACTGATTTCGCCGGGCCCGGCCTCTGCAGTGTCGAAACTGATCTTGTTCGAAGGATGTAATTTCAAACGACCTATGTCGTCGCACACAGCGGACCACCCACCTACGATCAAATCTCGATGAGTACATTGTAAACTCGATGAATTTGATGAAAGAAATATTTTTCTATAAAAATATTTGTAATTCAAAATATTTCCCAAATATTTCTTTAAGGAAATAATTTAAAAAGAATAATTTAATAAAGGGATATTTTTCTATAATTTCTTTTATTAATTTTTTCATAGAAATTATCTTTATCTCTATAGAGATCTCTAAAAATTATCTCTATAGAGATCTTCCTTCATTAAAATTTTCCTATCAACTTCGATTTTAATTCTAACTTTTCTTCAGTAAAAAATATATAGACGTATATTTTGAAATAACTCACCGATAACTCGAAGATTCCGTGTGTCTATGATCTTCGGATGCCAAGGAGATCCCGGCAGTTGTTGTCCAGCGGAGACGACTCTTATGTCGAACACGCCAACTTCGGTCGGCACATACGACACGTTCCACGTGCCCGGATTAGCACCGGCTTCAATAGTGGCCTTGGAAACACTGTCCGGGCCGTCTACCTGCGGACACGCGTAGAATAGTCGAGTAAAGCGATCCGCTACGTCCTACGCACTCGGCAACTTCTATTACGTCGTGATGTTTAAATACCTGAACCGCCGGTGGACTCCTTGTGCCGGTGACGATGAAATGCGCCGGTTTACCTACGTGACCGCTCAGCAAACCCTCGCCTTTCGCGCGTGCCTGGCCTGCTGCGTCGACGGTGCATACCACTGGACTTCCAGGCACAGAGCACCCACCTGATCGTCAGAAGAAAGACCAGCACGCAATTATAAAGAACAGAAATGAAGGAAACGAATTTCTTACACAGTTAACTGAAGACAATTACCGTAAGTGACGTTGATCATGTAAGTGCCGGGCACGCTGGGCGAGAACTCTATCATCTCGGCGCCGTCGTTGAGTGGAGTCACTTGCAACGGGATCTCCTGGCCTGATGGGCTAGTCGCCGTCACGTCCAGGTCGGCCATGCCGGCATCGGCTTTCATCACTGTAAAACACGACACAACGAATATTACGCAAGAAGAAAGCGACAAACCGATAATTCGTCTTACCGGTTCCGCGCCGACGCTGACAATAATCGACGTTCGCGCGATTTTGAGACAGAATTACGAGCGCGGAACCGCACAATGTGTATCGCGACTTTGCTTCACGTCGCGCGACGCGTGAATGAGCAAGGCTATTTGAAAGTGGCGTTATGTTTGTGCTATCTGCTGCAATTATATTCCAGGTGCAGCCTTGAGACTGGCGCGTTGCACTAGAAAATGCTCGCTACTTTCTCCCGATCGTATGCGAGGAACGCGAGGCGTATATGAACGTGTTGTACATTTACATAAGTATGGGATGCAATGCGAGACACATGTATACGCTTGGTGCATGCGGTATTACGCATCGACCGTTCGCGCACCGCTATTAGACGATTACCCACCGATTAACACAGTTCTCTTACCCAGATAACTGGATTTTTCAATCGTACTCTTCGTCGATCCAGGTCATACCGGTTCTTTCTTTACGCGTGAAAACAATCCCCGTTCGCACACGGAAACAGCCGCGCGATGCAACGCGACATTATCGTCAATTATCTCACGTATAAACTCACCATTTAAACTCGCAGTTATAGTACAACTATCTCACTATTATGGAAACTCACGTTTGAAGGCGATGTGGTCGTGAACTGAAATCGTCATGGGACCTAGCTCCTGAAGCTTCACCTTGGCAGCGTCGAAGGCCTGGCAGAAGAACGGCGAGCCCAATACGGGCTTGGCTCCTTGCAGCACGTCGATCTTGTACGTACCTGCGTGTGAGAGGAATTGAATGTTTCAGATCTTTCATGCGAGACGGTTTGCGCGTAGGATACAACGAAGGCGGGTGAACTTATTATTATTAAACTTTACCGACAGAATTCGTCGTGAACTCGGCGAGCAAATTGCCGTCGCGATGCTGGTAACAACGTACAGGCACAGCGTTACCCTGCGGACCGCTGATAACGACGTCGAACTCTTTGCCCGGGCGTCCGAGGGTCTCAATCGTGAACGACGTCACTTTGCCGACGCATGATTGATACAAGCCCAATCCTGTCGCCGTCACTTCTCGTCCTCCGGTAGGACCACGCACTGTCACGTCCAGTGGACTCCCTGGAAGCAGGATTTATTGAGATTGATTATGATTGTGATAGATTCTGACGATTATGATGCTTACATCATAAGAATCCCTAACGATTTAGCGCGTTAAGACAGCACAATAGATATTTATTGGATATACCTGGAATATGAACCTCGTTGTACTTTATGTGAACTCTGTGAGGCGCGGCACGCGTAGGATGGAACACAATCTCGTAGATACCATTGTCTCCCTCTCTCACCAAACTGTCCACGTCCGCACCGCCAGCGCGCACATTGACCGACAACTTGCCGGGACCGGCTTCCTTCGACGCGACGACTATGTAAGGAAAACATCGAGATGTCATTCATATATTTTGATTTGCAAACAGCTTATATCACGTTTGCGTACCAATATTCCAGTAAAATTAGTAATTGTGAAATCCAATTAAAAAATTACCTAAAATGGTTCCGGGTCGATGACACACTACATCTGCCACTTCCTTGATGGAAACTTTGCCGGGATCGAAGGCTTGAAGTGTTTGTGAACTGACTACCTTATGTCCGTCGTTGAATATTATATTATAGGTCCCTACTTGTCGTGTTCGAACTTCCACGCGGTACAAGCTGGATGATAATTTTGTTAACGTGCACGGGATGATTATTCCGTCTGGGCCTGAAAAAGCGAAAGCAGCGAAACGTTATGATAATCAGCAGAACAAACTTAATCTTGCTGAACTAACATTGAAAATAACACTGGAATTTAAAATAATAATCTCCAGAGTGCCAGCGAATACTTTACCGGTAACCTCCGCCGCTACAGGACCATTCAAGTCGGACATGTCCAGATCGATGTAAGCTGTGTTACCAACTCGAACCATCGATGGACCGTGTAACATGCCACTAACGACAGGACATTTGAACGGACTCCCTGGAAGAATTAGTTAAATATGAAATCTTCCAGAAATTTTGAAATTTAACTTTTTCCAAGAGATATTAAACCTTCCAAGAACTTTAAAATTAAACTTCTTTTTGATATTTAGAATCTATAAGATTCACAAACCTGGAACATTATCGTCGTTGAAACTGATGTTAACATAGTGAGTGCTCGTCGTTTGCGGCACGAACGTAACGTCATACAGTCCGCGTGCGCAGGCCACGACCTCGGCTTTAACCGTGTTATTTTCTGTGCTCACTACCAGCTCGAGGGTTCCTTCGCCGGCTTCCGCGGCGTCGACGGTGAACGTGGTCGCCTGACCCAGCAACGCCTCCATAAGACCCGACACGTGAACCTACAATCGTTACAATAGCATTACATATCTGTCACAAGCAGTATGTCCGTGCTCTTTGAAGATCCCAAAGATTGCGATAATCTGAAAAGACGTAAAAAATGAACTTGCCTTAGTCACGTCGTAAATATTACACGCGAACGGAGCTCCCTTGATCGATTCTCCGTCTATCAAGACGCTGACGTTGTGTCTGCCGACCTCTGTAGGGACGAAGCTCACATTGTACTTGCCGTCGATGGGCTCGATAGTGATAGGCAGAGCGATACCCGACGGTGGCATCGCAATAACGTCGCAATTCATGGATGGGGCTTGCGGATCCACAGTGAAGGACACCAGTCGCTTCACGGCGCTCATCTTTAGATTGTGACCGGAGATCACCGCTTGACCCGCGCCTACCACCTTGCAACTGAACGGTGAACCTGGAAATTCAGATGAGATGTTAATATCGAGCATGTTAAAGATACCTCATGACCGAATTCGATCATATTTTGTACCTGGAACCGGTTCTCCGTTGAAACGAACGCTAAGGCTGTGCACGGCGGCTTCCTGCGGCTTAAAGTTGACCCTGAACTTGGCGTTGCCCTCGCTTTGCACGTAATTCGGGACATTCTTGCCGTTCACTGCGACTATGATCTCCAAGTTTCCCGCTCCGGCTTGACTGGCATTAACTGAAGTAACAAAAACAGAATGTTGGATACCTCACATTTAATTACGTCGGTCTCATCGTCGCGTGAGCGTGAAGCAAATGATCTTACTGCTGAAGAACACCGGTTTCCCGACGACGCCACTATTTATATCCGTCACTTTAACTTTGTCAGCATTATAAGCCTTGACGAGGAATGGACTACCTTCCACATGCGAGCCGCTGAGTTTCACTTCAACGCTGTGGTCGCCTGTAGCACGCATATGTTTAGTAAGACGAAATTTAGTAAAACGGTTCTCTACGATCATGTCCCCCATTTGCTAATGCTCACATGTACGTACCAACGTCTTTCGGTGTAAATCCAGCGGTGTAAGTGCCGTGACTATTTTGCTTAATGTGTACGGGTAAACTCTCTCTGGTGGGAGACAGCACCTCGACGACCGGTGTCCCGAAAGACGCGTCGGCTTCTATTGTGAAGGTCGCGACACGATTCACAGATACTTTCTCGAGTCCTTCGGTTATCAGCACTTTCGCGGTATCGCTGACCTAAATAGAAGGAGAGTCTTAATAATTGCATTATATGTGTATAAAAGTTACTATAGCAATCTTGATTTTAACATTATCAGCGTCTTATATGTGTAACACAGTCTGTGGGGAGGATTCCCCAAATTAATTGTGGTAGCAAAATGCATTAAATAACGAAACTTTAGAGGAGTATTAAGAATATGTGATATATTAGGTTAGTGCAAGAAGTTTGTAGTGTTTGTCAAATAAAATAAAAAAAAAGTTATCAAAAGATTAGTATTTTATTTAGTAGTATTTTATTCATAGTAATTTTTAAAAATAAACTCGACTCAGCATTTTTTTGGGATACTTAAGGAGAACTTCCTATTTTTCGTTATTTTCTATTTTAATATCCAAACTTCCCACGAAAATTTCATAGAAAGATGACAAACCTTTTGTATAAACTTACTAGAAGGCAGGTAGCAAGAACTTCTAAAAAACGTTTGAAAAATTCCTATTTTTTCAGATGTTTCTCCGACGTGTTTAAGAAGTCTTTTAGAAATCTCTGCTATCTAAGAAAAAGCTACAAAGTACCTGACAACTGAACGGACTGCCAGGCACATCCTCTCCGTTGAACCGCAAGTCCACGGTGTGCACGATTGGCTCACGCGGAGTGAAAGAAATCGCGTATGTGTGAGGACCCTGAGCCTGTGCCGATGTTGGCACTCGTCCGCCGTTCACGGTGACCTCGAGGTTTCCTGGTCCCGCCTGACTAGTCTCGACTGCAAGCAGAAAAACGTTTTAATTAGAAAGCGAAATTATTGACTATGAGAAGTCGCGTCATGAACGCATAAATGCATATGAAAATCCAACAGAGCATACCCAAGAAAGTCACGGGCATTCCGATGACGCCTCGCTTGGCATCCTTCACTTTAATCGCGGTGACGTCATACACCTTACAGCTGAAGGGGCTGCCGACCACCGGAATGTTCCGATGGCTCACCGATATACGGTGTTCTCCGACGACTCTCGGTGTGAAGGCCACGCTGCATGTCGTGTCTTTGTTGTCAGTGACCTGAGCAGGTACGGCCTGTCCATTGGGTCCTATCAAGTCCGGCGGTTAGTCGTTTAATATATCATTTAGTTCAGCCATCTACTCGGGTGGGGTCACAGGGACATCGGAGGCCAGCGAAGAAGAAGTTCGCATACGTCCAATCGTTTCGACATTGTTACGCCAGCACTTGGAAAACTCGCATAATAAGCGACGTTAAGAGCAAGCGGATTACGCGTGGATGCTTATGATAAGTCAAATTGTTACGTGACTATAATGCGGAAGGACGTCGTGGTATCTCATCGCGACGGGTTGGACGCATACTAATTAACTAAGACTATTTTACGTGTGATTCATTCGCAGCATGCTTGTTAGTAAAATACGTACAAACGCGATCGTGAAGTACGACATGCCGCTGCGTAACACAGGCATAATAAAAAGGACAATGCTAAAGTGTTATCAGCTAGAGAAACTATTTCGTTCGCTTGCGGAATTAAACGCGACGATGCGAATGCGTGTACTAGTTACTAATGGAAGAAACATTGGCACACTTATTAAGGCACATCGTATTCGAATGGATCTCGCTTCGGCGGCGTGAATGTATCTCGTCGCGTCGGAAACGATTACGCGATTCACTTAAATGTAAACATATAGCACCGTAAAAATGGCTCTGACATATAAATGTCAAACGCAAGTCGCGCGAGCACGCAAGGGATGTGGAGATGCGATTGCGAGGTGTGTTAGATGCTTCTTCCACAGCTCTCCCAAAGTGAATGAGAAACGGAAACCCAAGTCAAGCACTCGCAATATACTCCCGAAGTGGTAACTAACAAGTATAAGGGAAATGTGTAAGTAGGAGAAAGAGAGGATCGGTTTAATTAGACTACCCTTACGCGAAAAATCTTCAGCAGATTGAATTAGGAACCCACCACCACCGCGTGTTTCGTTATAGTCCGTATAATAATAGATAAGAGCGAGATTAGTATTTTTCTTATTTCTTTTTTGTGTGTTTTTTTGAGAAGTCTAGTAATGTCGTAGTCTGAAAGCTGGCCGACCTGCAACAGACAGAGAGAAAATTGCTCTCAAGCTGTAGATTAACGTGGACACGGTGCGTGAACAACAAGATAAACGGTTCTGTACAAGTGTCCACAACAATTACGTACAACGTGATGCGACACTTATTCGTGACGTTAAGGACAGAACAGAAAAGATCCCTCTGGTATTAAATACATAGTGAATAAACACACTGAGATGCTTTCGTGCATTTTGTCGGTGACATATTGTATACGGTGTTTGTGTGTGAGTGCGTGCATTATACATGAACGTTCCTCTCGGGGATACGGTAAGAAAAAAGCGTCGACGGTATTGATCGGGAGGATCCTTATCGTTCGGATAATATATCGCCGAGGGTAACTTAAGGCTACTCACTGCGGGACTCTTAATTGATGACGTCAGAAGCAAAGATGCTCAAAATTCCTACAAATACGTCGAAATAAAAAGATATCAAAAAAATAACACTTGCAAATTTATAAGAATTTTAGGCATGCATTTTCTCGTTTCTGGAGTCATAAATCAAAATGACCGCGGCAAGTAGACGGGAATATTGACATGTGTGGGAATCAGATTCACAGGAAGAACAAACGTAGGTGCCGTCGGATGACAAAGGGGGTTACTCTGTTGAGTAACTCGTGTGTGTTTGCGGATAACACTATAATCGATGGATCGATGCATACCTTCAACATTAACTTCTAAATCCTCCAAGCTACCGGCAACGTTACTGACGGTAAGATAGCTTTGCCGTCCTAATCCAGCGCTGCTTAACGCCTGCCCACTCACAGTTACGTGGCTATCACCACCTACACGCGTCACTATGGGGTAGCCCGGCACAGTCTTCTTGTTGAAGGCGATGTTGATCACGTGCTCGCACGCCTCGAATGGTACAAAGCTGACGGAGAACCGTGCGTTCCCCTGCGGAGTCACTTGCGTTGGTATATTTTGGCCACGAGCAGAGATTGTGATCTCCAGGTTTCCTTCGCCAGCTTGACTCGCGTCGACTGTGGGCGACAAGATACGTTAAACAAATTTTCGGGGTCGATACGAAACGTTGAAGGTATTCATTGCTTTTTTTAGTCTTTTGTGTACTTAGTTCCTGATGCTGTTACATACCAGTGAAGTGGGTTGGTTGGCCGACACTGCCTCTGGCTACTGGCCCAATTAGCACTTTGTCCGCGTTAAAAGCCTTGGCTAAGAACGGCGTGCCGTTCACGGGGTAGCCGTTATATTCCACACTAATTGAGTGCACGCCTACGTCCCTTGGTATAAACTCCGCGGTGAAACCGCTGCTTATGTCACCGGTTACTTTAACCGGCAGTTCATTGTTCGGTCCTAAGAGGATATTAATTTAGAAGATTTGTACCACTAAGAGACATTACTAGTGATAACAGCCTGAACTTATTGTAAAGTCGAGATATTGGATCTGTCAAAAAGTTCAGTTCAATTCTTCGACGATCTTCCTTGTTAAAGATATAAACATGCTACTAAAACATTGACAAAAGCTAATCATGGATAACAACGATGATTATGAATAATAATTGAAGAATAATTTACTTCTGTTAATAATTGAAGAATAATTTATTTCCGTTGAATGCGATAAAGTCAACTTCTAAAATTAAACTGAACGTTTCGAGATTGACCGAATAGATTACACTAGAGAATTTATTCTTTAACTTCTGCAAGATTCGAACGGAAGATGAAACATGTAACCCACCCCTTACGGAAACCGCGAGCTCCGCGCTTCCGCTTCCGTCAACTCCCATGTGAAAACTGGCGGGCTGATCGACGGGGATTAACTCCAAATGATTCAAACTTAACGTGACTCTGCTCGTGTCCGAGACGTTGCAGACGAAAGGACATCCGCGTACCGCTTCTCCGTTAAACTTGATGTCGATGTAATGCGGTTTCGCGACTTCAGGCGTGAAAGATACGAGACAACGGCCGCCACCCACTACTTGCACGTGATTGGGCACCTCGCCTTCATTTATGGAGATCTCCAGTTGGCCTTCCCCAGCAGCGCTGGCATCCACTGCAAAAAATTTACAGGCTTAAGACTAAGGCACTAATGAGCACGAGAAGTATTAAATTGGTGCAAAAAATTCATCACTTTTCTATTAAATTCTTATAAGAAGTTTAAGAATTGAAGGGAAGATAGAAAGCTTTCGTAAGATGTCTAAAATTATATTGAATCGATATTGCTCAATTCATTTGTAAATTTTAACTTATTTAAATTAAAACTTATTTATTTTAAATAATTAAGATTCATTTTTGAATTTGCGAATTCATTTGATTACTTTCTCGAAACTGTATAATTTTGATTTGACAAACACGGCAAACCTTTCGTGCATCAGTCTGATAAAGTACGGATTGTAGGACGACGTGACTCACCTCTGAATTGACAGGCATGACCTACCACGGCGCTAGGTACGTCAGTAACCTGGATCAAACTGCTATTGTAGACCTTGGCGACGAGCGGCCCTGCCGGTAGCTTTTGTCCCGCGATGCTGACTTCCACGAGGTGACTACCCACTTCAGTCGGCGTGAATTCGACGCGAAATTCGCCGGATCGTCCTGGCTCCTCATCGATCCTCGCGGGAATGTGTCTCTTCGAGGGTGCTGCAATTTATCGTGTAAATATCAATCTCTTATTCTGTCTTTCCAAAATGTTCCTGCTTAAGGTAGCAGAAACTCGTAAAAGGTATCTTGAAAATATCTAAAAAATGTCTGAAAATATTCTACTTTTTCAGACGTTTTTTTAGACATCCTCTAGGAGTCTTTAAAACGTCTTTTAAAAGCTTCTGCTACCTGGGTTGAAATTAATTAGAGGTTAAACTGACACTCACTTATAATTTGCACGTCAATCTCACTGCTCCTGAAGCCTAATGCGGACAGCTCGAAGAGAGCAGGACTACCAGCAGGAACCAGCCTGATGGAATCACCGATGACTGACATCTTCGGTGCGGGCATTATGCCGACTCGCCAAGGTGATCCTGAAAAAAATTTGCAATTAATATTCGTCGTTTTGATGATCCAATACAAAAAAAAAAAACACTATTCACAAGTATTTGTCGCGGCGAAATAACAATCAAATTGCATGTTTTAATAATTTTTTATGTCACTTATCATTCCAGGCAGCAGACTGTTAAAAGTCGTCTTAAAGACGTCTCCAAGACATCTAAAAGATGTGCTAGTTTTTAGACGACTTTCGGAAGCTTCTGCTACTTGGGACTTTAACATTCAAATTTCTCGCGGTATCATCGTATGATACGATATATCGAATTTCATTTCGTAAATCCGTATATATGTACATCATGACGAATTCGACTGAATGCACTAATGCGCACTAGTGCACACTAATGCTGCAATTCTAAGCAAATATATGAATAAATCGTAAAATCATAGTTTAAAGTCGTAGCTTACGAAAAAAATAAAAATAAATCATAGATATTTACGAGTTATCATATGACATACGGTCCGCATAGAATTGCAGATTTACTCATAAGTTCTTACGAGTCTTACGAAAATAAGTTACGAGTTTTACGATTTTGTCTAGAATTGCAGTATAAGACTGGTATCATAATTCACCTGCAAATATTTCGTAACTAATGAAACGATTTGTATAGTAAAATGAACTTGAACAAAGACGAGAAAATACATGATAAAAATTCTTGCGAAATACGTTGAAATGAAAAGATATCTCCATAAAATGACTTGTAATCGATTGGGCACATCTGTAAAATAATAAATTTCCGTGACATGCAATTTTTTAAATCTACATTTTCTCAGTATCTTGTCATGTTAATTTTATGGTTATTTATTGATAGTTAGAGCAAAAGGAAAGCGTTCGGAGTATTTTGCAAAGTGTCATTTTTTTAATATAATATGCATTTCCTCGCTTGTGACGTTATAAATCAAGATGGCAGCGACGAAGAACTTGGGCCTTAGGGCGAGAGTACAGACTTTTGCATAAAGCATAACGCATATAGCATAAAAGAATAACCTCTTCTACAATTCTATTCTATCCTCCAGATAAAAAGAACGGTTCTGATTAAGTTTATTCCCTTACGCATTATGCATTATTGCTTTGTGCAAAAGTCTGTGCTCCTTTAAATATAGGAACGGCCTATGATACCGGCTTTTAGAGCGTGTTCTGGTGCGCGCTAGCGAATTCAGTTTCTATCGGGGAAAGATCGGTAGATTGATTCATGCAATGTCTCGTGTCGTGCGCGGATTAGCGGGCAATTTCACTTCGCCGGAGAAATGGCCGTCGAACGGTCGATTTAGCGGCGCGAGCCGGAATCGCGCGTTTAAAATAGCGAGCCGGTTAGCGAGGCGATTGGGAAGCACCGTTCGTACGCGCCGGGCGTGATCTCGCTTCCCACGCTCGTTTTCGTGCGTAAACAACGTGTGTATTCGCGCACGCTTACGCTCGCGTGCACCGTTACACGGCGACGCGGCTTCTCTCCCGATTTCAATAACAGTACTCGGCGCTGCGATATATAGGCCGCGTGTTCGCGCCAATCGGATCGAATTCCAGAGCTTCCCGGAAGTGCAACGTGATTCGAACGCGACGCCAGCAGAGGCGTTCACGTTACCACTGCCTAACCTTCCTGCCACGCGCGCAGCACGGCGCGCGCGGACGCGCCGCCAACTGGCGGAGACGGCGTAGCCGCGACGGGAAAATTTGCACGATTAGAAAAGGAAGGTCACGTGCGCAAAGAGCTCGCGCGCACTAAATTCGAGAGATCGAAATTAGAACGATCGCGGTGCGAGGCGTTTGATTCTTAACGTGGCGGACATAGAGGCGGTCTGGAGTCCGCGCCAAGTGAATGATTCCGAGCGTCGCCCGGCGGATAAACAACGTCACGAAGGAGCATTCTGCCGCGAGGACGGTCGCGAGGTCGTCGAGATCCTCTCATTCCGCCGCCTTTCGTCGGCTTAGCCGATCAATCTCGCTCTTTACCTCAGCGGTCCGCAGGGCACAGAATATACACCTGTAAAGAGACACTGGAAGAACCTAGAGAATCGAAAAGGGGAACGAGATGGACGACGGAGGAAGAGAAAGAGAGAGAGAGAGAGAGAGAGAGAGAGAGAGAGAGAGAGAGAGAGACAGACGGCGAGTTCGGGGACGCGGATGTCGCGCGATCGATCCAAGATCGCGTCGAGAACACACGATCACGCTCTTCTCACTAACACTGACGCGTGCGCATCGATCTTGCCGCGTCGTGTCGCACCGTGCCTTAAACGGGTCTGTCGAGAGGAGCGCGGCGAGAAGGAGGCCCACCTTCGGCTCTCGAGGCCGCGCGCACGAGATCGGCCTGGCCGTAGCGAGCGACGACGCTGCACGCTGCAACGAATGACGACGACGACGACGACGACCGCGGTGTCACAGCTTCCCGCAGCTGCATCACGCGACGAGGCACAGCGGCTCCACGGCTGGAGCACGGCGGGCGGCCCGGGCGTCGTCGCAGGCCCGCGGGGAACACTCGAGAAACGCGAACAACGGCGCGATGGCACAGTGTACGCTCTCCGAGCGAGCGTGGATCGCGCACGATCCGACACAGGTACCGCGGCGGACTCGACCGAACCGAACGACGGGACGAGCGTGTGTGTCCGCGCCGAGAGCCACCGCCGCTCGGGCCCAAATCCAGGGCCGTACGGCCGGATGGTACCGTGCACGCTTCGTAAGAATTCGAGGTCTGGGGGTCGATCGTGAATCTTCACCTCTAACGTCAACTCGTGAAAAGTGAAAGATCCATCTTGGAAATATTTATGAAAATGTTCACCTTTCACGAGTTTACGTCGGTGAAAAGATTCATGGTCGCCTCCAAGTGCTGCGAAATTATTCACCTTTCACGATTTCATATAAAAAAAAATTACGTGAATATATAGTAAGATCATATGTGAAGAGATTTGTAATTGATGTTGTGTGTTTTCTTTCAGTTGAACTAGAGCTGCACTGGACTTTGCTCCTTTTTTCTTCAACGCTAAATTAAATACTACCTACATTGTGCCTACCCTTTCAATTCTTTTTATCACTAAAAGCGCTTCCAAAAGTGGTTTGCTTGCCTTCTGATTGACCATAAGCCGCTTTTAGAAATACTGTTAGCAATAAAAGAAAATTCAGAACATATAGGTTTGTTCGTTTTGAAAGAACTGCGGAATTAATGCAAGTTAAAGTACACTTGTTTCATTGTGACTTGTTGCGCTAGTTCAGAAGTCCTTCGAGAACGATCAGACTCAATTATTCCACTCTAACGGCATAAAATGCAGCCTAGTTCAGCTAAAAAGAACAGACCTCTAGTCTGAGCATCGATATGGAAAATTCGGTCAGTTGTTACATGTTACTGTTACATTTGCAAGTTGTATTATTACATTATTGCAACAAGGCTATTCCTTTCTGCAGCGTTCTCTTTTTAATTTCATCGCGATTTTCTCTCCCGCTCTCTTTCTCCCTTTTTCTCTCTTTCCGTTTCTCTAGCGTGCTGAATTTTAAACGTGCATCGTCTATTTCGTTTCGAGATCGGAGAGTACAATGCAGCGCCCAGCTGAAAGGAACAGACTTCGTATCGCGCGGGAGATCGCAGTTCTAGATCTCTTCTAGATCGAGGCGTAGAGATCTCGGGGAGTCTACCAATTCAACAGTGAGAAATTCGATCGGAGATTCGCGCGATTTAGTCTCGTGTGTGATGTCTACGCGAAATCAGGCGTTTCCTTTGGTTCCGGGTTACTTCACTAAAATTAGAGATCCTCGAGAAAAAGAGAGATTCATTCTGTTACAGTCGCGCGCCGTACCGAAGGATACCGGGGTCATTTTGACTGATAGATTTCACTCAGCGACTGTGAAGAATTCAAAGTCAATGGTGAAAGTTTTGGGGCGGATACGATCTTGTCGTTCTCACCGTAACATCGAATATGACGATTTTTTTCCTGGCATCGATATTAGGACTGTTTTTTTATTGTTTAACTGAATTAGTGTTGCACTGGCACTTTGTTTTTTTTTCTTCAACATTAAATTATATATACAGCGAGAAGAAATGTTTGAAAGATTTTAAAACATGTATTCAGTGACTGTTAATAACATATTTACATCTAAATCTAAATTCTTTCATTGAAATGAAAGAAACAATTGTTTTCGTGAAAAGCTACATATTTAAGAAAATGTAATTTTTCTCGTTTGAAATATAATTCTTTTTCAGCACAAAAATACGTATATATTACTACAATATATACGTAAATATATTATTTACAACAATAAGTAAATATATTATTAGTACCCAACGAATAGATATTTAATTTTTGGACAAGTGCTGTTTCTAACAGCAAAATACGCACCTAGTTCAGTTAAACAGAACATACCTATTATTCAATAAATTTCCTAAGTCAAGCGCGTATATTCTATTTCTAATGATGCGTCCAGGAGTCAACGATTGATCGATCGATCGACTGAATTCTTTTCACTTTCTCTAGCCGCAGTAATCCGCCGCTCATTTACATTTTCTACGTAATGGCACACTTTTTCGCATGATACACAAGTCCGATGCACTCGAAACCGCATCTTGAAAGTCTATATCGTGGACATGCACGTATCTATCTATCTGCCCATCATTACAGTCTATTTGTAGTCATGTAGAAGGATGTAGGAGGAAGAGAGAACCTTAACCACGGGGCCTTGAAAGCGCGCGATACATCCGACGATTATCGCTCGTCCGACCGGCTGTGAGCCGTACGATCTCAGGGATACCTGCCTGATTTGCGTATTTTGATACCTTAAGGTTCGGCATGAATAGAAAGCCCTCATGCCTCTTTCACACGACGCAATTCCCAAAACGAGGGTCCCACTTTCCGTTCAAAAACCACCAATTTTCAATGCGACGTCTCGCTCGTGAAAAGGTCGGTACCAAATTCTGGACGAGGAAATTGGATTCACCGGTAAATTTAAAGAAACGGAACAGAGTCTACCTTATTATGCTCTAAAGTTTAATTTACAATGTGCTCTCTGCTTCTTGTTTTTTTTTTATTTTATCTCTTTCTAACTCAAACCTTAAGCCTTAAGTCGGAAAAACAGAGAAGAAGAAACAGGAAGTAAACAGTTATTGTAGATTAAAATTAAGGTTTAAGTTTAATCTACAATGTGCTCTTTACTTTCTGTTTCTTGTTCTCTATCTTTTTCTGACTTAAGGTTTAAGGTTTGAATCAGAAAAAGATAAAGTGAAAGAAATAGGAAGCAAAGAACACAGATCAAGTTTAAGAAAAGTCTTGTAAGAGTAACAATTTTTTTAATACTATTACAAAATAGAAACACAGACAGTCGCTATAAAAAAAGAAGGAAAAATATACATGCGTAGAAAATATACAATAATGAAAAGTACATCGCGCAAACAGGATGTGCGAATGACACTGGTCTTTTCACCTTCGAGAATGATCGTCCGCGCAATTAGAATCTCCGACATTTATCCACGTTACTACGTGCGTTTAACACAATAAATCTAAAAAAGAAAAAAAAAGAAATCTCAGTGCTGAGTTCCGCGATATTAGCGATTCACACTGGATACGATGGGGCTTCTCTGATATATCTAATACGACATTAAAATTCGACATAATTATCCTGAGCCTGTATAAATATGTTGTTATCAAACAAGAATGCAAATTCTCGACTCAAAGAGGCATCGGTTCACCTACAATGACGTAAATAGTGTGTAGCCGGTTGATTTTCTTGATTAATAAAAGAAACAAGAATCGATGGAAAGAGAGTATGTGTGTAACGACAAGTAAACTAATCAAATAACAACGTAAGGTATAAAATAATCGCGGTAACCAATAATATATTTGGCGTGATCGGGCTGCAGGTGCATCCGTGTCTAGCCTGACATGATTCCTCGAAAAGAGGGACACGTAGTTGACCTGTACACCTATACACGAGCTATAATTAAACGAATCCTTTGACACCTGCGGCAGCGTCGTCCTTTACGCAGCTCTTGCGTAATGTAACGTTTTAATAAGCGGTACGTGTTTGTCGCGAAGATCCCGCCCATTCGAAGCGTAATTATGGCTCCCATTAATAGCCGTTATTTGAAACTTGTCTCACTTGTGAAGCACTCAGACCTGAATTTAGAGCTAGATTTGACTCTTGTATTAGAATCGTGCAATATGTGCGAGTTACGTATCTATGATTGCAACTCAGCTGAGAAACTCACATCTAACTTCAAACTCAAACTTGAGAATCTCACCGAGCTTCAAGTAATAACTGTTAACACGAGCCTTAATAACTTGTATTAACTATTAATATAATCTATAATTCGTATGTAGCCGGTTGTTCTTTCGCGGATCGCAGCTGGCGATCAGTCAAAAGCGACACGTCGCGAGAGAGGGAGAGGAGGGATTGATCAATATTAAATTAGCCTACAACGTGGTCGGATTGATATGACAATTCGCCTGAACGCGTCGTATCACGTGATAATTCCAGCTGTTATTTGACTCTCGCGAGCCGCAGCTGGCGAGACACGTCAGAGACGTTCCGATGGGGAGAGATTTATCGATAATAATAAATTGGTCAACAATAAATTATCGTATATAGTCGTCGATAGTCGTCGCGGCAGTGTCGTGATCGTATGAAACAGTTTGCGCGATTTTACGAAAATTCGATCACATTTTCGCAATCGCCAAAGAATTGTCGCTTCGTTCCAAACCGCGGCGATTCGCGACAACTTCGTCGTTGGAATGTGTCCCGTTTACTGCAACAGCTCGCCTCGTGTCTAACTTGGTCGTGCGAAAAATCCGTGCGAATTTCGGCCGGCGTTTCGTCAGCCCGAAGTGGCCCGCTTTCCAAAGTGCCGAGCCGAGTGTGTTGATCGAAGCGCGATCGGGATTTCGATTACGCCACTGGGGGTGCCCGATGTTGTCTTCTTTCCTCCTTCGTTCCTCCTTCTCTCTTTCTGCCTTTTTCACCGTTGAATCGCGGGCGTACGCTACATTCTTGGCGACAGAAGTTACGTCGAAGCGACCGTGCACGGTGAATCGTGCTGCATTCCCAGACATAACGGATCGCCGCGAGCGAGCGAGTCGCAGCTCCAAAATCGTCGAAAATTTCGCACTATCGGCCATCTCTTTCGACGTGCGGATAGGTCGCGCGAATATTAATTGGGTCGTTCGTGATCTCGTCGCCGAGACAAGATCAAGTAATTACACGAGCGATCTGATTAGAATCGCATGGATTCACCTAAGAAGAAGTAACTTCACTGGAATCCTGAAATCCCACGTAAGGATCCCGACTAGAAATTTTCATGATATCCTAGATCAAAGCACGATCTAGGATGCGCTTCCCATATGGGTCAAATTGATCCCAAGCAACTATTTGATTTGTAAGATAATGTTATTGGGTCCTGATAAGTTATGTAATGCAGCATGACAATCAGGACTTTACACTGAGAAAAATACTGAGAATAATTTGTTTGCGTGTGAGATATAAAGTTTATTTATAGAAATATACTTTATATCAAATAAGTTTTCAAATATTTTTCCTCAGTATATTAATAATAAGAATTATTAACAATTATGACTGATTGGAATTGATCTGATTAGGGCCATGGAATAAATTTATTAGTCAGGACCCTGAGGTCGTATTTTAATAAGATAAATACGCGAGATATAAAGCGATAAGATTATTTCTGCGATATGCTAATCGCACGGAATACTGAAACTTAGGGAAACATGCCGCATCGATACTAGTACCGATATTCCAACCAGCATTGCTGTTGATACTCTTCGAGGCGCATCCGAGTCGCAGATGCGCGACTGCAGCTGCGGTCTTCATTGATTCTAATCGTCATATTACAGGTTCGTTTGCGTGTGTTGGTGGACATACAGGGTGTCCCGGCGATGCATATTAAGTTTCAAAAAGGAATATCTGAAAACGTTTCGTTAAAGAAGTTACACAAATTTCCGTAATCTATTTATATCAGACGATAAATTTACATTTCTTCTGAACTTTTCAACATCTAAGGCGATGCCTATCATCTATCATTTATTCCAGAAATGAAAAAAAATTTTCTGAGAGTGTAACGAGAAATTCTGAATAAGAAATCCTAAAATTCTAAATAATCCTAAGCAAGAATTTTGCACAAGGGACAAAATTGTATTGCATTAACGTGAAGTTTGGCTTTAATGAACGAATCAGTTGATTGAAAGGCACAACATTTTTATAGTTTTTATGACCCAATTTATTTCTAAAAATCAGAAATTCCGTTTTCTTCAACTAGAATGGTTCGTTCACCGCAACTAAACTTTTTATCCATATATTCCTAATACATTGAGAAAAAACTTGAAAATTTATTTGCGGGTTATAAGGTTTGTCCCTGTAAAAAATAAAGTTTATTTCCTTGTGAAATAAAGTTTATTTTTACGAAGTAACCCTAAAATCTCACAAATGAACTTTCAAGTATTTTCTTCTCAAGTGCAGGAGGGAGAAACGAATGCAAGTTGAATGTCTCCTCTCACGGCTGTTTCTTCGAGACAACCTGTGCGTTTCTAACGCGCTCATGAGGCGATAAAGTTCAGTCAATCTCGGAGACAAGCTGACTCCGTGCCATGCGATCGATCGATCCACCAACTGACCGTTATTATTATTAAAAACGATCGCGCCGACAGCGCGCATTTGTACGCGAACGTGTACGCGGTCACGCGTTTATGCAGCTGCCGGTCGTTGAAATCACCCGACGAGGGCGACATGGCCGATCATGGAAACCTCGGGACGGCGCTTCTCTTTTCTCTGATTTTTCGCGTTCGCCCGTGAAACTTCGTCCAACAGCAGCGTCTTGCGCGGCGAGTTTCGCGCACCGATCCGACGAGTTTCACCGGGACGAAGTTATATGTCGAGGATGAAGTTATATTATACACGTGTATACACACATGCACACAAACACGTGTCGTGTACACGTGGATCTCCGATAAATCTTGCGCGCCGAGACTCGGATTTATTCGGGTCAGCCTTGGATCGATTTTCGCACCAAAGTAAACCATACTCTCTCAAAATAAATCAGTCAAACATCATTGAAAACAGTGAATATACACTGATTTGCAGTTATAAATATAGTACTGAAAATGCTCAGTGCTATATTTATAACTGATATCAATGACTATTCACTGATTCACTTTAAGAGAATGCGAATCACCTGCGAATTTCTTTCTGGATCCTTGATCGCCGCGATGAGGAAAGGAAACGCGTCGGAAGAGCGCGACCGGGGCGAGGCGAGGAGGAGCAGAGAAAAAACGCGTCTCGAGATAAATTCACTTCGTGGTCGCTCGAGCGAGTTAAACACACTCGTGAGCGCGTGTACGCGCGCGCTCTCGGGCATCGGTCGGTTAATTACAGGCAAGATTATATGCTAAAGTTGTGGCTCATTATCGAGGTGCTCGAGTTAAGATGAAAGTCTATGGAGCGTGCCGCGGCTGAAAAATTGCACACCGCCCGAGTGCGGTTTACCTCCGCTTCACCTCCGGTAGTTTGCCAAGTTGATTCTCGACTGCGGGATCGAGTCCCGCTCGATGATCGCCGGGTCGATCGGATTTACGGTTTATTCATCGCGTTTCGGTTCTACCATCTTCTTCTCGATAATTATTTGATTGTGGGATTGGATTCTTCAGGTTAGACGAAACGATTATATCCTCGTGTCGTTAAAATTTTACGAAGCAATATGTGCGCCGGTTTGACCTATGTTTTTTAACTATTTTCTGTTCCACTTTTGTTCAGTAACCAATACTTATCGATAGCTTCTCGAGTAACACGCATTTCGACTTTTTTCCTTCGTAAAAAGAAAACTAGAGACAGAGAGGAAAAGGTAAAAACAGAGAGAGAGAGAGAGAAAAAATCGCTATTTATCGTAATCTATCGAGATGTTATATGTGTAGCAGATGTCTACCTCTATGTGAGATAAATGTCTATCGGGGAAAAGTTAACGACTTAATTGTTTCACTTGGGGTAATTGACTCTTTAACAAAGAGTCGTAAAATTAACGGTGTCAGGTGCACGTCGCGTCGATGATTGACGTGTCATTCCACGAGTTTCCACAATCGCTAGCACGGCAATCATCTCTTATCAGCTGTCGCGTAGCCTCGGTAGCGTCATGGTCAAATAGAAGCCTCGCTTGAATGCACAATGATAGCGATTGCTCTTATTGAACGCGTGTTCCTACGGTTTCTGTCCCGTGTGCGCTCGCGCCGGTGCGTTTACGGTAGCGTTCTTATCGCGCAATAAAAAACTTGCATACAACGAAAAGTTACGGCGGTTACGTAAGACGTATCAGAGTCGAGCAATTTTAACCGCACGTGTGTGTTGAGCCAAAAGAATCCGCGTTCTTCGCATGCACAACTTTTTCGTAATACTCGGGACGTTTTTAAAAATATTTTTTAAAGATCTTGACCGCGAAACTATCCATTCCATGGACGTAAGAATATATGGACGGAGCATATTGTCGCGGGGGTGAAGCCCAAGGGGTGAGGGGATTGTGTGTATTGTAATGGAATTGATATACCAAGATGGCGACAATATAATCCTCTTGCCCCTTAGGCTTCACAGCCCCTCGTCTATAATAGCACTTTGCGCTCCATCCATGATCCATTCCAAATAAGTTCCGTGATAACAACGTGCGTATGTTCCGCCCTTCATTTTTGCAACTTTGAAATTGCTTGCAGAGATCGCAAAAGAAAACGATTTTTCTCCGCGGGGATACTTCACGATTTTATCTCGCTCATGGCTTTCATGAAATCCGTTTGTTCCTTTTGCTTATTCAAAAAGGTATAATTTTATTTTTAACGCAGTCTCTTCTTGGCCTCCAGAGGATTCTCCTGATACCAAAATGAAAATATCTTAATACGGAGGATTCTGTTAAGATTATATGTTTCCGAGTATTCCGTTTGTTTCTACTTAAACGACTCGGCATGCAATTCGGCGGTCGTGACCTGCAATTCACGACTTGTACACGACTCCGCGATGTTCGACGAGGATAATAATTGGGCGTAATGTGGCGGAGGTACCGGAAAAAGTAGCGCTAGCAATGAGTTATACGGGGTTGCAGATCAGCGATAATTTCCTCGGCGCGTGCATAAAAACGCTCACAAGAACGCATTCCACGTATCGCTGGTCGGTCGACAGCGAGTCCGCTCCTATGAGGTGTCGCGCGGAAAACAGCCGTGTATATTTCTTCCTCGATCGATGATAACGGTGCAGCGCGTGTTCACTCCGCTGTATGATTACGCGAAAGGAAGCAGAACCAAATCAAAGCGCGCGTGTAGATGTAATGCAATCAGCGGATCCAAGTCGATTTTAGCTGGCCAAAAAATGAATAACTAATTTAATGTAATATTTGGCTAATAATAGCCAGTCGCAGGATTTTAGTTTGCGTGATTAATTTTCTTTTCAGGAGGATAATAACGTTGGTGGTTTTAGTGTTAACCTCCTTCGATTCGGTGAAGCTGAGGTTATCCTAGCCCGCCGGGTCAAAGTGCCGAAAAGAATGTTGACCTTCGCAGAGACCGATTCAGATGACAGGGGTTAATGTAGCAATTAGCAAGACGGTGTCGTAATATACGACCACGTGTTGAATTATGTTCGTGTCCACGTAGGTAGTGGCTGCGTATCCTCATTCGTAACCAAATACGTCTGCACGCCGACATGGGTTCCGTAGCCACACCTATAGATCGCGCACGGTATTCGTTACATGCTCATATTCCATGCACAATTCCTATGCGCGCACGCGGGCGAAATATCGATCGGAGGAATGCACTGAAACGCGTCGTCTAATTGCGTAACGATACTCGATATTCTGTGGATTGTCGTAATTTCGCGCAGCATATATAATTTTTAACGACACGGATGCGATGAAAAAGAAGTGAAAATGAATTCCTCATTATGTACGAGCTCGCGATAATTAGACATTCCGAGTCACATTCTGATAGAATCATTTAAATTCGCATCGAAATTCGGCGAACGAAACGGCGAGATTTCAAGGAAAGACTGTGATGCAAAACGTGCGCTTGAAAAAAAAAAAAAAAACGCCGTTGAGAAATACGGCGGAGGAATCCGCATCTTTTCTCGAGGAGAGCGCAGGAGGAAAAGGTGGATAATAACATGGTTACCGCGCATTACTACTTCCCTGCGCGAGTAGCTAGTCACGGTTGCGGACTGCACTGTATACGGCATCTAAATAATATTATTCGTGCACGTGCAGTGGCGTAGCGCGGAGTCACATCCTCGGGGTATCTCTCTCTCTCCTTTTCTCTCTGTCTGTGGTTCCGAGTGATTTCGCTTTTAGAGCGCTTTTCCCCTTCAGTTTCCTTGACTCCTTTCCAAACAGAAAAAAAGAGAGAATCGCGGCCTTTCAGAATTTGATATAGTCGCGAAGCATATTCTGAATGAGAAGTTTTGTAGGTTCGAGTCAATCCTTCGCCAGGCAGGAAATCGCGAGTCGATGTTGCACGCGAGATATTGCTCGCCAATTATACGGTTTTCCGCAAGGCACTCGCGGCACGTTCCACCGTTCTCTCGCGTCGACACTTTTGAGGAGCGCAGATAATCGCATTCTTACGAGGTCGAGAAGCGTCTTCGTCTCGGCCGTCCAGGTGTGTGCGTGTGGCAACGGTTTACCTAAACGAGAGAGGACGAAGGTCCGTCATTCGACATTGCGGTTCACGGCCTTGTGCATTGTGACGCGTGACATACGACCGCCAGGTATAGCGGCGACGGCGGCCGCGGCGACGACGACAGAAAAATTTGTTCAGATAGCCGAAGAGAACGATGACGTCGCATATAGGTCAGTGGGACGTCGCGTGAATGCGTGAAATCGCAAGTCAACGACCTACCCGATGACCCGCTGACTTAGAGACACGTTTACTCGCGGGTCTGTGGGACGCGGATGAACTCGATCACCCCGTATACCGACGGCGGGACGAGTCTCTTTGTCCGACGGAAAAGTATGCAAAGTATGAAAAGCGGTGAGGAACGCTCGCGGCTGCTCATTGCGGGAGGGCACGGCTAATTATGCCGCGGCCGCGAAGAATTTCACGAGAGCCGGGAGAGGGAGCAAGAATATCGGCGCGTTTCATCGTGGAAACTTCGAAAGTAAAATCTACCGGGCACGGCTGCAGAATTTTTGCACTCGCGGAAACGCAATTTCACGCACACCACAACGTTGAAGTCCGCAGGGAAAGGTAAATCGATATCTTCATTATCGTCCTACGGCAATATTTCCTCTAAGGAAATTATTAGGACGATTTATTCGCTAATTTTTTTTGGTTATTGCTACAGCAGAAAGTAATTATAATATTCTTCGAATTTCTTGAAATGAAATCTCATTTAAAACGAGTGAAAAGTGGTGAATATTTTCACTCAAAGCGATGGTGAAGATTCTGCCGCTCGAAATAGCAAAAGTGAACGTTTCACTCAAACTTAGAGTGGACTCAGGCTCCTTAAGAATTTTTCAATCAATCAGAGTGAATATGCTCCTGTAATGATTAAATACATCAGATGTACTCTTCAATTTTGAGTAGAAATGTTCACTTGACGACTCAGAATAGAGAATTTACTCTGTATGAGCAGAAAATCACTCAAATTTGACTCGGTAGTCATTCTATTTTTTTAATGAAACTCAAAATTTCACTACAAGAAATTTAGAGAATAGTTTAACAAAAAATTAGTCATGAAAAAGGGAAAAGCAGAGAAATTAAATGTAAGTAAGAAGAAAAAAGAATATACACACCAGATTCTGAGACTATCCTCTGCGTATTATAGTTCTAAAGATAATAAAAATAAAATTAAAAAATTTTCAGATTAAAATAAGGAACATTTTACCGTAAATTTTTTCAGGGAAAGAGAGAGAGAGAGAGATTCCACGAGGAAGTTACTCTTTCATCGAGGATCCACCGCAGTATACATATCTGGGCATAGCGTTGCCTCACGGCACGCATTGAGCAAGATAACGCGGGGATTTTGCAAGCTGTGTCGCTTGGATTGCAGACGGCCGTTTTTAAAAGTTACTACGAAGCGTGAAGCAGATGCGAGGGGGCGACCGGTGGTCGCCCCTTACACCGGAAGCCGTTCTTACGACACCTTTCTCCCCGTTTCTCGCGTTCTCGCCGGCTAGTCGTCGGAAATCGAGACGCGGGTAGCCCCGCGTTACCGATGGTGCTAAAGGTCACGAGAAAAACAACGCCGTGTATTGTAAGAGTGAATTATTTCCGTGATAAGATCGGCACGAGTGCCGACTACATTGTGAATTGCGCTCGCGCGCGTGAGAGACGAGATATTACTTATATAGTTGATGTGGCGAAGCATGACGGAACTCAAGGTGGATTCGCGCCAATGGTGTGCCATTTAACGAATCTACGTGTCCAGTTTGATGATAGAAACTAGGAATATTGAAGTTTGATACGATATACACATATTTTGCGTCACCCCTTCGCGAATTTAACACGTTGACCGTTCAACTCGAATGCAGAAACAAAAGTTGCCTGGTCGTGTGAATATATGGGAAAATTTTATCTCTTCTATATGAAACGATCGATCAAAATACGTTCATTCAATACACGTTCAATAGACATTCAAAGATGTCTTTTCATTTGCGAGTTCTGTATACATTACTACACAGAGAAAAACATAATTCTGTTACTAAGAAAAGAGATTATTTAATGTATTTCTTTTAAGTAATAGTTATCTCCAATAAATAGTCTTAAGATGTACACTGAGAATGCTTGAAATTTTATTTGTGGGATTTATTACTGTGAAATAAAGTTTATTTCTATGAAATAAATTTTATTTCTGTCAACAAACTTTGTATTCCACAAATGAATTTTCAAATATTTTTTCTTCAGTGTGCTCACATAAGTCTGGGAAAAAATCGTTATCATATACTCAAGAGAGAAGGATTTATTCTCTTTAGAGAATATTATAAAACTGTATTGAGAAAAAAGTTGATTTCACTGTACGTAAGTAAGCAAACTAATTTTTGTTTTAATTTAATGTTTTTGAGTCTACTAAAGTATTAAATTTATTAGGATTTTCAGAATGCTTATTTTTAACGAATTTGATACTTATGGTGAGTTTATGATATATTTGTGGATACATAAATTTATAAAATACTTGAAGCAAGTAACATTCATTTGAATATAGTATGTGTTTTTCTGTATATGATACACTTGCTTCTAACAAGTTATAAGTTATCTATAGCTGCGTTCGTTTTGGCGCTTACAATGCTCTGAGCATCATTTCATCCTTGTTTCTATCAAATACTAAACAAGGACAAATAATGCTTACACGCGCTATAAGCGCCAAAACAAACGCAGCCTATGTCAAATGCATCGCATTGGTGAATACATTCCAATGTAATTAATGTATCAATTTTGAAAAAAACGTGAATGTACGTTACCGAATAAGTTTCGTCTATTAAAAGAAAATATTATTTTTTGAAATCAGAATTTGACAGGTTTGATTTGATCGATAGTGCTTCGCATACATGCGATAATGTAATAATTGACGAAGTCAACGAAATGCACTGAGCGAAGGGACAACAACCCCCCATTAGTTTGGCGATTTTTCCCCACCTCGATAGGAATAGCGGACTAATGTAGAGTTAATATCACGGTACAAGATAGAAAATACAGGATCAATGAATCACTTTCACCAGGGGGAATATTTACGATCAAGATAATCGCCGATCGCGAAATCCTGCTTTACTTCAATCGAACGACGATTTATCGACGCGTCGAACCTCATTCGTGCATGCATCGACTTAAACCGGCCGCACCGTAGTCGTTAGATCACGTCGCATAAACGACGCGCTTTGGAAAAGGGAATGAAAAAAGGGGGAAGACATTTCAGCGTTGAGTATGCATTCCAGCTTCCTTAATGGCGACGGCAAAGACTATCGCGCATTCCAGAGGATACGTGTGCCCACGTGTGCGTGTACACGTGCACACGTGAGCTCGCGTGCGTCGCGTGCGCGTACGCGGCAGGAATTCTAGCGGAGAGCCGCCCCGAGACGTCCCAGCATCGGCATTTGACAAAAGAAAGGCTCGCTAAAGGCGTCGTAGAAATTAAGATCTTTACGACTAAAGTAGCGGTGGCCGCGCGAATACGCGAGAGATAGCGTGGAATGACATGCGCGAACGAAGTAACGAAGTGAACGATCGATGGCTAACGGTGCTCTAACCGTCAACTTATCTTGCGCGACTTATCTCGCAAGAACGCAAGATCTATTTATATATCTAAGTTGTTAAACACCTGTCGGTTTTTCTAAAGTCTTTTTCCAAATCCTTACAAATTCAGCGCGTTATTCATTTATTCATTACTTCTTTGACGGGATCATAATCCCTTTTGTTTGTACATAAAAAATAGAAAATAATAAGATAAATAAAAAGAAAACACAATTGCAATAGAGAGAAAAAATCTATCTGCTTTCCAGGTGAAATATCCAACAGATATGTCCTTTCCGATGCAAATTTAATTAATTTTATTCCTAATTTAATTTAATTTTTAAATTCAATTTATTTTAATTTAATTTAATTTTTTATTTAATATATTTTAATTTAATTTATTTTAATTTAATTTATTTTCAAATTCAAATTTTAATATTTTTATTAATATTTAATTTTTAATTATATTTTAACATTTAAACTTCAAACATTGTATGTGTGAAAAAATTATTGTCAGATATTCAATTTGTTCGCAACAGGATGGAATCATCGGAATCAATTTGTAATTGAATACTAAATTCGAATACTGTTCGGAGAAGCAGTTGCGAGTCTTATTAGAAGACTTCGGGTTATGAGTATTGATTAGAAAGTGACTCACCAGGAATAACTTCGCCGTTGAACGTCATCTCCACTAAATGCGTGACCGCTTCATGTGGCACGAACGATGCCAAGAAACGCTGACTGCCTAGCGCTCTCACGAAACTGGTAACGTGACCTCCGTTCACGAGGATTTCCAAGTTTCCGGAGCCGGCTCTCGATCCATCGACTGATGAACAAAACCGCTCTCATTAGCCGATGCACTTACACGACATTGCAACGTTACAGAGGCAAATACGTACTTTCAAATTCCACAGGCTGGTTCACCACTCCGTTCGGGATGTTCCCAACTTGTATAGCTCGGGCGTTATACGCTTGTGACCTGAAACCCATATAAAAATTGTTAGCATATATACGATAATTAGACAGATATAAATGTTTTCGATTAAATCAACATCGACAACTATTAAAATAAAAGATTCACTTTAAATTCCCAAGTTTAATTTCACAAAAATCGATTCCATTTCAGACGATCCCATACATATTCTTTATTATTCTTTAATATGATATTAAATATTGTGACACACGAATCTCGAATTAATATTACTGCCTCGGAAAATAATATTATTAGGTTGGTGTAAAATATTTGTCAAATGAAATAGAAAACACAATTATCCAATTTTAAAGAATTTATAATTTTTACGAGTAAAATAAATATCGACTTGAGTTTCTAGACATCTCTCTGACGAGAACTTTTTATTTTTCTTTTAATACTTGAATCTCCTACAACAAACTTTCTTAGTAAAAAAAACGATATACCTTTTACATCTACTTGATATATTAATGAATTATAATATCCCAAACTATGGTAATTAAGAAAAAAAATTGCAAGACTCCCGCATAATAAAATTTAAAATATGACAAAATATGCCACAAAATATATTAAAATAAACCTGATATAAGAAAGTTAACGTGACGCGTTAACTAAAATTCACACTGAAACGAAAGCGTCGCGTTCACAACGTATACAGACCTGAAGGGAGATCCCTTAATATGTTGGCCGTTCACGAGAACTTGGATCACGTGCTCGCCGACTTCTTCAGCGGTAATGGTATATGTCAAGCCTCGCAGCTTTGACCGGCATCTTTGTACCGGCACGCTCTTGCCGTTTGGACCTGCGTAAATGAACGAGAAAGCGATCAAGCATTCACGACACGTTCGTCGTCAAGCAGCGTTGAACAAGGAATCGTCGTCGCATAGGCACTTACCAGTGACGGTGACGGACACCTTATTGGGATCCACGGCGGAAGCGATACTGAAAGTGGTTGGCCGGTGCACCGGCAGCGTTTCCAGCGCGCTTCCGGTAGCGATGACCGAGCCCTTGCCGGTCGATGCGGGCGTCGACACATAGACGGAACTGCCGTTATTCAGGTAGCGATCGTGCGCAGCTGTGTCCGTCGTGTCTACGCCCTTGTTGTTGCCATAATAGTTGTTATTCTTGTTCTTCAGGATGCCATGCGTGCGGGTGTGCTGCTGACCATCGTTACTGTACTTCTGCCCTGTACCGTAGTCGGGACTCGACGATTTCTGTAGAGTCGAGTAACTCGTCGTGGTGTGCGACGTCATGTTCTTCGTGGTATTGTTGGCGGTGGTGGTGGTGGTGGTGGTGGAATAGCTCTGTGCGTTCTTATAATTATTATTGAGGAAATTATTCGGACTTCCGGCGCCGGCATTGTCGGCGTTCGGCGAATTGTTGGTCAGATTCGCCAAGGACTCCAGACTGCCGTATGACAGCAACGAACGCGTCTTGGCGATAGCGTCCCAGGAATCACGTCTGGAAGTGCCGCCGACCATCGACGACACTCGTACGTTGCTGCTGGTGTCCACAACACCGTTGTCCTTGTCGCCGCTGCGCGGGCTGAAGCTGCGATTCACTGGACTCTGTGTGGCGCTTCGGTACATCATAGGACTGCGGGTCGGAGAACGCGATCTCTTTAGAGATTCTGAGCTATAGATGTTCCGGGACTCTTTGATAATCGGAGAATGACGCGAACCGAGCGGCGTAGTCGGGCTCAGGTTCGGCGAACGCGATCTGTTGAGTGTGCTGGACGAGTAGATGTCTTTAGATTCCTTGATGAAGCTGGGACTCTGCAGATTTGGTGACCTTGAGTGCTGATTGTATACGTTGCTGTTGCTACTGTAGATCTCCTTCGTCTCTTTCAGCACTGACGGACTGTGCACGTTTCTTTGCACAGGACTGTGATTGAGGTTCGGCGAACGAGTGCGGTTGAGAGAACTGGTGCTGTGGTACATCGAGCTGCTGGAGTTCTCGTTGACGTAGTTGCCGCTGGACGTCTTGTAGGTCGGGCTGGTCTGATGGACGGGCGAGTAACCACGCTGCGTCGGACTGATAGACTTATACGCGGTAGACGTGTAGATCTTCTGAGTCGGGCTGGACCTCTCCGTCGCAGAGACGTTCAGTCCATTCATCCGTCGCTCCAGAGACGACACCTTCGATCGCTCCAGACTGGACGTGGACTCCTTCGACCGTTTGGAGCCCTTCTGCGTGCCTACTCGTATAGAGAACGGTGAGCCGCGCACGTCCGAACCGTTGAAGTACACGTACACCCTGTACTTGCCGGCATCGCCGGGAACGAAGGATACGCGATACTGCATGTGACCAAAGTCTTCCATCCTGTAAGTCACTGACTGTTTATCATGCACTATGTCGATGATCACGTCGCCGAGCCCGCCGGTCCCTCTCGCGTCGACGATGAAGGAAAACGGTTGTCCGGGCATGGCGCCGTCGGTGTCCAAGAGCTACAAAGAATTACAAAATTAATTTTAGTGATTATGTAGCATATAATAGAAATTTGTTGAAAGTAATAGAATATAAATAGATATAAATTGGTTGAAAATAAAAGCGGATATTCGTAAATTCAGTTCTTAAAACATCTCGGCTTTTCGCGTCGTAAAAGTTTGTCGCATTTTCTAAATTCATATTTCACGAAAAGATATCTTTCTATGAGATTTACAAAGATTCTGTAACAGATTTATGAAACAAACATTTCGGTAGCTCTACGTGTGATCAATTGACAATGACAAACAAATCATGCTACATTGATCCTCGATACCTTGATTCCGTTAGGGTCGAACACGAAGCAAGTGAAAGGGCCGCCTTGTATGTGATTTCCTTTATGCGTTATCGCGATGCTCCATTCCCCCGTCTCGTCGGGCTGAAAAGTTGCCGTGTGTACGCCGTCGTTTTCTTTGACGGGGCACGGCAATGATCTGCCGGTCGGCGACCATGCGGTCACGTCGATACCATCATGACTAGTTCCTGAAAGTGAAATTTCAATATCTCGAGCGTGTTCGTTCGAGCGTGTAGAAAGAAGTACTTGCGATGTACCAGCACGTACCGTAACTATTGACTAGAACCTCGACGATAGACCCTATGGCGCAAGGATCCATGCCCGGAGATTTGATTTTCGTTAGGGGCGGCAAGACCCTGAAGTAATAAGGACACCCGTTCACCAGCTCGCCGTCGTTGTATACCATCAGCTGCATGCAATAATGTGATTTCAGTGATACAGAAACTATTTGACATCGCACGATATCTAAATCTTGAAAATCTTGAAGATGGAAGATACAAAGATGGAAAAGAAGACGGATAAGAGAGATAAAATAAGCTTAAAATTTTGACAGATTCGACATACACGATCTCAAAGATTTTCGAACTCGAAATTTTCCTACAGAGGATCCATTCTGCACGAAAGTAGCACGTGATTTTTTAATACTTTCACAACTGTTCCGACTACGCTGCGCCTTCTACGAACCTTGTGCATGCCGACTTCCGTAGGCACAAAAGTGCCTTTTCCGTGAACTCCGTTCCACGTGAGCCTGCACTCGACACGTCCGCTGGGGCTGATGATCTCGCCGCGCACTTCTCTCGCGTTTGCATCTTTGGTCAGCATCTCTAGCTTAAAGTGTGCCTGCAACAGGATCGTATAATCTCTCTTAGTATCGCAGTAGCACACACGATCGGCGGCTCCACGGTGTCGAAAGCTTCGCGAATGAGGCGAACCGTCGACTGAGCGAGTCCTTAAGATCTCCAAGGCGGGACCGAACGAGCGACTACGACGTGGCGAAAATTCGTGAGCGCTGATTAGCCGCGCGAAGGCGTAATTAACAAACAATGACTTAACCAACCGGCTGTTGCGCTCTGGCGGATGTGCTGTCGATGTGTACGGCAATCTGCTGGCTCGCCTGAGGGCGAGGCTTCACCCACTGAAAGTACGCGGCGTATGCCATTACGCCTAAATGCTCTACATTCTGGTCCGCCATATCTTTCGCTTTCAGAATAGGCTCCACGCCCAGTTTCTTGCCGCCGTCGATACCTGGCAGAGAATACGTGCGATTAATTTACGGCAGACCGGGTCTCGCTAACGTGTCAGTCCTTTCTTCAAATTTTCCTTGTATTATCAAATTAATCTGATTTCATGTTATGTGTATATCGAGAGAACTCGTTAGAATTTATACAATCTTTATTATGAAAAGTCTATATGACATTTTTTGGGATCTTCTCGATATCTTCCTATTTTTTATTTTGTTTAATTTTTATCTCTTTCTCATTGATGTTTTATTAAAATAATAGAACGTTCTTATCAAACGTTGTCGTAAAAGTACTCGTGACTCATCGCGGGTTGCTTTACCCATTTGTAAATTGTGTTCCCACATGGAAGGGTCGGTGTCGAGTTTCTCGTAGGGTGGCGCCGGGCCACCTAGATTTCGGACGATTCCGCACAGTGCTCTACCGTCGTTCCAGTCCGTCTGCAAGCGGAATAATTGAGTATCACCGTGAGATATCGTGGCGGAGTACGGTTAAACCGGGACGCCGCGGCTCCACCCACCGTGAAGTTCCGTATCGAGGTATGTGATAATTGCGAATTGACCCATCGTAGCGTTGCGTGGAAGCCCGGCGAGCCTTCCTTCATGAAGTACGATAAGTAGGTCATTCCCGAGAGCTCGTCCAAGTACGGCGAGGCGAGGTAGTCCGGCTCCAACACTATGGGAATATCGAACTCCCGTTTCGACATCTCCATAGCCTTGCGGCAATTATAAACGCTGCAAAATTAACATAACGATCGCGATCCTGAGTCGACAATGCGAATTACGTAAAAAAGGGAATTATCGCGCCATCACTTCGCGGTAACAAGTAACAGGATATTCTGATGCACATTCGATTTCAATACGATGTGAACACCATTTTCACGCAGCTCGGAGCTGATGTTCAATGGCAGAATTTGTTCTTGAATAATTCGCAAGATAAATTCTCTCATTGGACAACGACTACATCCTGAACTACAAAAAAGCTCAAGATATTTGAGCACCCACCATAAGTTTCCGCGAATTTCGCGTTCGCGTTGATTATCTTAAATAAAAGTTTGCTAAGTTTGCTTGAATATCTTGGGAACTAAGCTTCAGACATCTGTTATTCATTCACATCCTCGCTTGTGATTACTTAATTGTCACAAGATCCTTCAAGCATTAACATTAGATTAATCTCTCAACTATCAACGACCTCGCCAAGGTTTCACCTCGCAAGTATTACAATCTCTTTCCTTCTGCTCTTCCTCTCTCCTAATGACTGAACGTTCGGTGAAACGTTCGAACTATTCCACGTGTATTTTACCTGTCGTTCGGATCGAGCTGTCGCCAATGAGGGAACAGGCCGGGGTTGCAGTAGTCCAAAAGCGCGCTCAGGTACACGCCGGAGTTCCAGTCGGTCGTGAAGTTATTGACTCTGCATTCCGGTAAGACAGCCTGAAGACAGAATCGCTCTTGGATATTAAGGCGTAGTCTGTAAATTATCCACTCTAACTTCTCCCAGTTATTAACGCTAATTAATATAACGGTTAATGGATATATGTGAACGATATATATTAGTGGGTCAAGCACGCGTATGAATTACAAAGCGATCGTTTCCCGCGATTTATAACGCGTGATATTGCGCCGCATCGACGTCGATTTCAGCGTGCGTCCATTCAACGCTAGATCGACGTTTCCCTGAGTTCTTTCATAGATGGGAATACGCTCTCACGTAATACACGTAATAACGCAATCCACACATACGGAGGAGACTACAAGCCTGAGTGAAGTAATCGCCGCCGTTTCTGGATTTAGTTTACAGCCAGCGATGCAGCGGCCGCCGAGGTCGCGCGCGTTGCAATTATACCGTGTACTGACCTTGAGCCATGCGAGCATGAGTTTCCTCGGCGGGAACTTGGATTTGCCTATTTGATAGCGCACAATCAGCGACCATATCAGGCCCAGGATCAGCTTCAGGTTACCGTTTACGATGTCCACGTTACCTGAAAGCCGAGGAAATCGTCTTGAATGCTTTACTCTCAAATATAGCGCGCATGAAACGGTACAACGAGCAGGAAGAAAATCAGTTGGATTTATTGTCGGCCTAAATTTCTTCTTTCTAAAAAGAACAGTTGCGCGTCGGAGAAGTGATTTAATTCGCGGGAATCTGCAAAGAAGAGAAAAATTAAGAAGGAGAGAGGGGGAGAGGCACGTATGCGTGTTTAAGCGGCATCATTCCGCAGTCGTAATTGCACAGGAAGGATTTACGATGACTCCGGGAAACAAGTCGGTGGATATTTTATTCTCCACAGCACAGTAAGTCACACATCGCCTGGATTTTAGTCCTGCGCGAGTGCGCGTGTTTATAGAAAGCGCACGCGTCAATTGTGAGAGAAGCACAGGTGTTTTCGACACTTTCGACGAGTGTTTCTTTAACGGATTCACAATTCCACCACAGTCGTCCCAGATTCTCACTTCCAAGCACGATTCTTGGATCCTCCGAACAGTGAGCCTTTAATCGTGCAGATCCTCAGTCTCTGGTCTCTTTCATCCGTCAAAAAGCGAAACGTGAAAGAAAAGGCGATTTACATCTTGGGTATAACAATTTTAATAGAAAAGTTCAAGTCAATAATAAAATATTAAACAAAATAGTGATGTCAAATTTTTTTACTAATAAGATATGTGGTTTCTTCCGAGACAATGTTAATTCTGATGAATTCTGATGACGAAACATTCGTGGCCGAGCATGAAGAATCGTTCTAGAAATGCAAGAAAGATGATGGTTCACGCTGTTGAAGAAAAGTTGTTTACAGCAGCGTCAATCACCATCTTTACTGCATTTCTAGAACGATTCTTAAAACATTCTTCATGCTCAACTATGAATTTTTCATATTCTCTAGAATTAACGGAATAATTAATGTAAGGAAAAATATGGCGTAAAATATCGCATGACGCGTTAATTTTATCTTCATCGTTATGCCTGGCGCTGTTTACTGTTTCAAATCTGGAGTTTTGAAATTGTAAGAAGTCTTCACCGCGCGGATCGTCGACTCAAATTCGTAAAATTCGTTTTATCCTGGCGATCTTCAGCTGAGAAAAGAGATGACGCCCGGCGTGAAGTCTAATTAGGATGAAATTAAAGGATAAACGTGCTCGCATTCGTCGCGCCTAGCTTGTCATTCCGGTCCGCGTGTATATTTTGCTCTCTTCAAGACTGGAAGATAAGCACGTTCTCATCCCAATCTCTCTCTTTCTCTCTTTCTCTGTGTCGCGATATCATCTACACACCATCGTGAATTGAATCACACGGTAACAACCGTGCGTGCACAATAACGACGGCGACGGTGGCTTTCAGCGGCCTCGTAGGCGCCAACGGTGCGACACAAGAAAGGCAACGACCTCGAAGTTCCGATTTGCAAGGCGTGACGTAAAAGCGCGCACGTCAAAACGTAGACAGAGTATGCTGTTAATCGCGATGCCCCGAACGTATCGGGCCTCTCGATCCTTCATCCAACGCTACTACCTTCTCTCGCCGGTTTCCTTGAGAAAATGATTTTATTTTGCGCGCGATAAAGAAATCCTTCTCCGTTCGATTGTTTCCTCAAGTGTTGTACGGGAGAATTTTATAGTAAAGATTTGTAGAATTTTGTAACCAAGGAATTCTGCCTAAATTTATTATCTTTGTGTTTCATATGTGTTATTTTCATTTCAGGAGTTGAAGTATACTAGAAGAAAAGTGTTATGTTTCTCGGGAAGATAAACTCTATTGACTCAGTACTGTTCTGTACTGCTAGAAAAAACATAGTAAAATTGAAAAGAATTTATATGAAAAAGAAGCTACAATATTCTCTCCGTGTGTTTTCCTTAACCCTTTAAGTATCACCGGTACCAACAGGGATCACTTAGGATTGGGCAGTTGAATATGCATGTATAGTTTCTGACAATATTTCATTAAAAAAAATTACTAGAGTGTTCCATGAATTATGCGCCTTAAAAGGTTAATATAATTTTTTTGCTCTTAGCCTTTTACTTTATTTCTTCTTATATTTTCCATTAACGCCATCGTCTGCAGTAACTGAAGAAATCGAGAGGAAAATGTCGACGGCTCGAGCAAAGTGAACACGATGCAGTCAGCGCATCGTTCACGATGACGGTGTCGCGTTGCCGGCGTCGTGCGCGAAATATTAAAGGCGCACCGCGAAAGACCCGCAAGCGAACCCGTAGACCTTCGGGTGTCGTTAAAAGATTCTTGCTCAACGATGACCCGCATGTTCGGAACGATTACGTCTCCGTCGTCGCGTGCTGACTCACAGACGGAGAGGATATAACGCAGCGCGTTGTTATTGCTACATCGAGGCTCAGCCACAGGAGAAGCCATTCTCTGGCGCGGCGTGTGGCAGGTAATGGCCCGGATCGCCGTCGATACTTCCGAGTAGAGAAAAAATCGTCCTCTCAACGAGAGGAGCTCGCTTTCGCGAACTAATCGCGCTCGATCTCGCATCCTCCGCGCGATAACACGATACGAATCGACAATTACGCCGCGAACGAAAATCAGAAATAAATTTCACGCGAGCTGTGGTAATTTTGATCGCAGAATGCACGCGCAAACGAAGCTGTAAAGCAGTACTGAGCGTTTACGTGTAAATTATAATATTCTACATCTACATATAAACAATATAAACTGTATATATGAAGGGTCGTTTATGCAGACAACTAGTGATACATGAATGTCGTTTAAAGAATGTATTAAAAAGTCAATTAGAAAAAATTAACCTTTAGAATCTTGGTGGAAATTTATAAACGTTATGTTCTAAATGAGTTGGACTCCACAGAATCAGGAAACAACGTTTATAAATTTACATCATGATAATAAAGACACAAAAATGTTATTTCCTAAACAAGCTGGAGTCTATAAAATACTTTGACAGAGTTTTAACCACTTTGCCACATAATAAAATGAAAATGTCATGCAATTTATCTCTTTTAAACGTTAAGTTTGCAATTGATCCAGAACAGATATGATATAACTGTCTCGTAACACGCTTACCCTTTCTCGCATATTTGAATATAATTTACAATATTCTACACAAGATTTACACCGTCTATACATGAAAAACGACCGTGTGCCCATCACGTGGGAAATACGCAAACGATCCACATAGACATGATCTTGAAAACTACGGCACACAACCCTGAAGTAAAGTGCATCGCCCTCCCCGAAGCGTACGTCGACGTGAGGCGATTCTCGCGCGCGCACGAGGGCCACGGAAGAAGAATTCGTCGATCGCCGGGAAAATTGCAAGGGCAGAGAGCATCGCGGTAGAGAGAAAGAGAGAGAGAGAGGAATTCGAGGAATTCGGATGGAGGATTTTGCGCGAAAAAATCGCATTGATTACATTCAACGCGGTCGGCCAATTTGCTCATACGTGGATGCGCGGTCAGAATAGCGAAATGTTATCTGCCACGAACGAGCCGCTACCAGCCGATAATTTGCGGCGAAAGCCCGGCTCAAGGAAGAGAATGAGGAAAAGAAAGAAGAACGGAGCGTGATCGACGCGCTGAGATCTCGGCGCGTTCCTCTTCCTTGACGAGCGCGACGCGTGATGCGCATTTCCAGCGATTGCTCATTATCCGAGGAATGCGTCGCGGCTCCCTCATACTTTGATTGCATATCATTATTAATAAGTCATCTCACGCGCGTGCGCCTCTTCCTTGAGCCTCGGTACGCCACGGTGAGAGAGTTAATGAACACGAGCCCGCTTCTCTCCCACGTGGCTCGCTCGCCGGCGATTAACTACGAGGCGGAGGGATACCGTGATCGAGTTGCGAAACGCTACATCGGCGAGGTCGGAATTAGCAAGAAAGAAAAGAGAAACATTGCATAAACATCAGAAAAGAATTACGATAAGGCATTCCCAAGACCTATACGACTCTCTACGACGGCGCTCTCGTGTGTTCTTGACACTTCGAAACGTCACTCGCTATAAAAGGACGTTGATAACGTTTTTACCGCGGTGTGTGCGTGCACGTGTGCGAGGATGACGTTCAGTTTGTTCGCGTCCGGTCTCGCTGGCCAAACGTGTTCTCTTTAATTATTTTTCTCGAGTGAATTTTGTGCAGAGTTCTCTTTTGCGAAGAATACTAACACATTCGCAGACACTTTGTGCATTTTTCTAAAGCTAGATGCCGTATATTTAATAAAAATTATTAGAAAATTTGAAAAATTTTAGGAAAATTATTAGTTAAATTTAGTCTGTATGTTGCAAGATTCTATCGTTAAAATAAATAAAAAAGCTATAAAATTTACTTCGAAATACGTTCGTAGTCAACACTCACTGTCAGTTCACTTTTCTAAAAAACTGGATGCCTCATCTTCAATAAAAAAATTATTAGAAGAATTTAGAAAATTTATAGAAATTATTAATTGAATCTAGCTGGATCTCGCAACATTCTATCACTAAAATAAATATAAAAGTTGCAAAATTTGCTTTGAAATATGTTCGCCGCAAATGTGTTAATGACACATCGAGTGTGGAATAAAACTAGTAGTAAAATTTCCAAATTCACGATCAAGAAAAAACAGGAAGTTCGTGGACGAGGAAACGGTAGAAATCCGGCTGAATTATAGTACGAATTACGAGGAACTGAACGCTTCGGGACACATTGTACCCGCGGACGTAATGATCGCTCATCGTTCCAATTACGAAGCGTAATTGGACGTTGAGCGCGTGCAACACCTTGACGGTTTTGCGCGACCATGGACGCCGCTCGGCCTTCGTCGCGCGTTATACCCTTGCCAGCGCACTGTAGCCTGCGATCTTGGTGGTTTTTCCTACGTCGCGGATCGCGCAAAAACGCTCAGACACCACTCAGGCGAACTCAATTTCTCTCGGCGTGTCCGCCGCGCGAACTTCGAAGGTGTCGCGAGATCCGACCTGGTTGGGTGGGCAAAAAGGCGAGCTTTCGGTGAATTCGAGCGAATCGAAGTATTTGGCATTCTCAACGCAAAATTAACGTTAATCATACATATAGCGAAATTTCCCGTCATAAACTGCAATCCACGTGTCGATAAAAGATTGGCCGTTCGCAATTCGCGAACGCGTTTTACATTCTCGCTTTTTCTCTCTTCCGCTATTTAGCGAATACTAGCAACTCATTAGGAAGGAAGGCTCTGCGCATTTTCGACCGTGACTAGAGTCATGACAAGCGAAGTGGAAAGTTCAGTTTAGGATATCTCACCGATATTGACGAGCTTCACACCGTCGGCTTCGATGGCCTGCAACGCCGTGGACACGTTCTCCAGGTGGTGGTGCTGATTCGCCGGCCTGGGGTTCCACCGCGGTAGACGACGTTGCGTGAGCACCTCGACCAAGGCGCAAAGACGCGTGCCGTCCCTGAAGTCCTCGGCGAGGTCCAGCACGGGTCCGCCGCCCACGTCGCTGGCGTGTTTCAGGTGCTCGTTCACCCAGTTGCGGAAGGTGTTGGCCTGGATCTCCACCCAGAGGTCCTCGTGGCCCTTGATCGGCATCCCCTTGGCGGCCGTTCCCTCAGCTGAGCGGGCCACCAGGCCCACCAGCTGCTCCGGTCGCAACTGTTCGGTCGATTGCATTCTCGAGTACCTATCGGAGAAGCGAAAAGTGTTAGTGCTATTTGAATAAGGTATTCAACATGAATTATTGGTTGGAAAAGTAAAAATTAAAAATTAAAAAAGAAAATAAAAGAAAAAGCTAAGGAAAAAAGATTAAGAAAATATGTGGAAAAAAGGAAAACCAACGATTAAAAGGAAAAAATTTGTGTATGAACAACCAGATTGTTCTTTGGAACTTTTCTTTTATCGATAAAAACGTCTCTAAATATGATTGAAAGCCAATCAGAAGGCTTATAGGTCACATTTAGAGACACTTTTATCGGTAAAAGATATTCCAGAATAAAAACCTAAATATAAACTCTTAAATGTGTTAATTATACTTATGGATGCCCCTAATACATGCATAATTATGCCAATTCAAGTGTGTCACGTTAACATCGGCGAATCGACCGACGAATTCGAAGTTAATTCTGAATGTCCCTGATATTTGGTGATCGCCGAACTCGACTCGAAACGACAAAGACGCGGAGTTGTACGATTTTCGTTCACCTGCTCAACATCCACGACCTGTAGCGAATTGTCTCAATTAAATCACGCATGCGAACGTTAAGTGGCCGAGTGATTAATTATGAAATATCTAATCGCGTCCGCGCGCACACGGTCATGTAAGCTATCCGCGGGAGCGCAACCTTTAAGGTCGCGCCATCGGCGAGAAACTCGATTTACTCCGCTGAAAAAACCCACGTCGCTCTCGTGCATTGTGCATCCACGGAGCCGTCCGCGCGCGCGGCTGCTGAGGAGGAGGAGGAGGAAGAGCAGGAGAAGGAGGAGGATTAGCGGTAGAATTTCGCGCGGGTGAAAGTGCCGGTGCATAGATACCTGCATAGACACCTGCGGCGTCGCGAGTGCACGTACCTAGCCTGATCGTCCGCGTAATCTATTTCCGCGTCTGTCCCGCAGCCCGCGCAAATCGTAAATGCCGACGAACGAAGCATACACACTGCGAGAGACCCTGAGCTATGTGTATCGTCGCGTTGTTTACAATTCCCCGTCGGGTGATTGAAGTGTCTCGTAGACTCGGTCACAACAAACTGCGGCGTGCGCGGAATCAAAACACGCGGTAACTTCGAAAAGAACAAAGTCACCATCTGCCGCCGCCCGTGCAAACAATGAGCAGGATTCGTTAGGGAGAATACACACCTTAAACGGAAAACAGAAAGGCAGAAGCCAATCAGAACTCGCGCTGGTGGTCAGGTGGTAGTTTTTGCTTTTCTACCAGCGCGAGTTCTGATCGGCTTCTGCCTTTCTGCCAAGACGTGAGTTCTTCCTTAGATTGATATTTTTACGCCGCTATTCAAGATCAGAGCTTGCATTTGAGATCGTCTTAAATTTATCTTCAGATGCTTCGTAGTCAATAAAAAAATGACTTGAACAGCATCTGAGAATAATGTTGCAATTCTAAGCAGAATCGTAAGTCTCGTAACTTGTTCTCGTAAAATTCGTCAGAACTTATGAGTAGATTTACAAGTCTATGTCATATGTCGTACAATTACTCGTAAATATCTACGATTTCATGTAATTTACGATATTTACAAGTGATTGTACGATATATGACATAAACTTGTAAATCTACTCATAAGTTCTGACGAATTTTACGAGAACAAGTTATGAGTTTTACGATTCTGCTTAGAATTGCAGTATAAACCTAAAACACACAATCTTAAGTATAAGATCCGACAATAAATACCACTCTTAAGGCGTTCACATATATTTAGCTTGTTGTAAAAGATTTGTCATTTTTTCTATTAAATTCTAGAAAGGTATTATGAAAAATGTGACCAATAGTTCGCATAACGTAGCCTAGCACAAATATCCAAAATCAAGTCATAAGACGTCTTTAAAACGTCTTTAAGACATCTTTAAGACAATACCTTATAAACTTGTCCTAAAAATGTCTTAGACCAGTATTCATAGTCGAATCTTATTTCAAGACCATCTTTAGTAATGTCTTAAGATGCGAATACGGCTCTATGATTGGTTCATGACATCTTAAGATAGTACTTAAGATGATCTTAAATATAAGATCGGATTATGAATACCTTAAAGATGTTTTAAAGACGTCTTATGTCCCGATTTTGAATATTGTGCTGTCTGGGTAGTGTCCTTTGCTGGAAAACGGTCTTACTTAACAAAATCGACGAATCTTTTGCGCCACACAATTTAACACGATGACGTCATCAAACTCTATACATTAAGAAACGTGTTCTTCTAAGAAATACTTGCAATCTTTTTGTAAGATGCGTTACAAGTGTCTTTTCTTTTTTGATTCGACGACCCGCGCGAACCGAAAGCACCGGTTGCTAATTATTAAGTAGAGAAACGGCGTAAGAAAGCGTTGAAACGGAATCCGCCAATCACGATTATGCGAGCACTCGCGGAACATTTCGCGAATGTTCGCGTATTTATCAAGCAATGACTGAGCGCTTTTACTAACGCTGAATCCCCGCGGATTAAGTCGCGGTCTACTTTTTTTCTCTGGCTGGTGCTAAAGCCGCTACGCATCGACATGAAAAGTGTCGGTTTTGCTTTCAATACTTCGGCTGCCATCACGTTTGAACCCTTTGAACCCGTTATCCCGCTATAGAGCAATACTCATTCCGTGCGTGCGGAAAGAGATCTCTAGAATATTTGTAACATATATTTATATTTAGAGAAATTCACAAAATCTGAAGAATCTTTAATATAAAAATTGCACATATTCTGACTTCAGTTTTAACAATTTATGAAATAATTTCTAAAAGAATGAAACTATAAATGTCACCCCAGACAGCACAAAATTGGGTCATAAGACATCTTTAAAACATCTTTAAGACATCTTTAAGACAAGTTTATAAGGGATTATCTTAAAGATATCTTAAATACGTCCTAAAGACGTCTTATGACTCGATTTTGTACATTTGTGCTGTCTGGGACTTTGCCTAGAAGTCCAGGGTGTATCCCCGTGAGTCCCAAGAATTTAGGTTCAAAGCGTTAACGTTTAATCATCGTGAAGATCTTGCAATTAAAAACCGCGACGTCAACGGTTTCCCAGATGAAAATTCATGAAATGACATCTCCGTTATCGCAACCAAAAGCATTTGTCGGAACATTCAGCTGCGTCAAAAGCTGGCTGCAACAACAGAGAACAATTGACCGAGCAGAAATCTCCTGCAAGAACCTTTCTGTTCCTACAAACAAGTTTTTCATCCGCTCCTATTTCCACTGATGGGCGATGGAAAATTCAGTTATACCAACTAAGCCGTTTTCCCGCGGTGTGATCATGAACCTCTATGGACACGCGCGCCTCGCTTTTCCATTTATGCGTAATTCGCGGCACGAGCGGCGGGATTATTTCAATGCGATTCACCGTAGCATGACATCACTGTTGTCTCAAAGGCCCGTCTGACTGCGGTAATGCTTGCGTAAGAGTGCAAAAATTCGCGGCGGCTTGGCGCGCAGGCTTCGGATGCATTAACACGGCTCCTCCTGAGATCTCTTTCTTCCCCTCGCTTTCCCTCCGCGCGGCAGCAATTAAGGGCATAATTAAGTCATTGAGAACCTGGTTATTAATTAACCGCCCAGCTGGTAGATTTTTGATATATTGCGCATCAATGCGCGACGTATAAGGGTCCGATCGTGTTGTGCGATCTAGCTGGGCGCGATTTTAAATCTCGAGTTATAATCAAGAGAGAGCGAGAGGGAGAGGAGAGAGCGCGGCGCAGTGATACGATCTCGAGGGCAATAAATAAAGATAAATTCTAATTCGACGTAAGAGAGAAAGAAGAACCCGTGCAGCCGTTGAGACGTAACGAAACCGACGTGGGAAGATTCGATTTGACATAAGAGCAGATGTCTTTCGGTCCTATTGATTGAGATATCGCGCGTGGGATTAGACGATAGGACGTGGAGCACAAGAGACGTTTCTGGCGCTCTCAATCTTTCCCGTCTGCCAAACCTTCTACTGTTTACGAGCCGAAATCGTCCAGCACGTCTCAGCCACGTGATGTAATGTGTGCTTTTGTTTTCTCTGAGCGTCAATTTCAATAGACGGATGCACGGTGAAAAAATTTCAGTTCGTGTAAAGTAAAGGTACCACTGCCTGCATACGTACACTTAGTTGCAAAATAATTTAGACAAAATCAAGTTGGGATCGGACCAAACTGTCAAAATTAAATGTCATCGACGAGAATTGCACGATAATGATATTATTTATTATTATCATTAGTAATATATGTATGTATATATATATATATATATATATATATATATATATATATATATATATATATATATATATTAT
>NW_022639455.1:3446351-3449007 GCF_010583005.1 Odontomachus brunneus | reverse complement strand
TATATATATATATATATATATATATATATATATATATATATATATATATAGCTATTATTTATTGTTATTACACTTATGTTGTTAATTATATTGCCTGCAAATTTTCACAATTTAGTGAACTCCAACTTTATCGTATCCAAACCGTTTTGCAATCAATTGTATCTAACTATGACATTTTTATTGTTTTAACATATGTATATTTCATGTTACAAAAATTAAATATTGAATATTGAATTGGTCCTTTTACCTTAATGAGAACGAGACGAGAACTCACAACAAGAAGACAAGAAACAATATTTCTGTTATCGCGACAGAAAACATTAGTTTGAACGTTCGGCTGCGTTACAGCTCGGTTGAGATAACTGAGGACAATTGACGCACTCAATAGAAATCTCCTACAGGAATCTTTCTGTTCCCACAATCGAGTATCCATCTGATCCCCAGACAACGGAAAATCAGTCAGACGAACTGAGTTTTCTCTCCGCATTGTCCCGCGCAAACGTCAACCAAGTTGCCAACGCAATGTGTCAACGCCAATCAGAAAACAAGATTCTCATAACGAGAATCGCTCTCGCATATTCGCATGTAAACGACACCCGTGAATCAAATTCACTTAGCAGTCGGCATGCACGACTTTCACCTCGCTCACAAATTTTTCTCAACACGCACGCACGCTCGCACGCGCTCGCGCAAGAATCTCGTTCGCGTCATTCACGAGAGTCCGGGAGAACGTCGTTGGAAATCTCTCGATTGATCTCCTCAGCCGACCGTGTTCCATTCATTAGCTCGGACAGACGCAGATCGTCATCCGGTGGGTCTTGCGCGATCGATGGGTCGCGATCGAGATTATGAACGGCGCGCTTTGGAGCAACTTTTCTCAGAGCAGGAGATACAATCCCAGATTAGTACTTCATTCCTAAAAGTCGTCTCAAAGACGTTTGAGAGACGTAGATCTGAAAAACGTAAGTCGTCTTTTAGATATCGGTCAGGCATTTCTCAAAAGTTTATGCTGTCAAGGACGGGATTCCGCTTGTCAGAATCGAATTTTATCGGCATGAGACGATGAATGTCAAAACGAATTTACGTTGTGCATCTTGTTATGCGGATTTACGGATCTTCGTGATTTTATGTATCGCTGATGCACGTTACGAAAGCTCGATTAAACGCACGGATTGACCTTTGCTCCCACTGGTCGTTGAGAGCTCTCCGCAATTTTAAAGTAACAACTGGGAAAAACGCTCTTTATACAAGACTATAGTTCAAGATCTCTGTTACGTCAGATCTTTAATTTGACGGAATCTAAATCCTTCAGACGTCCTTGAAATCGCGGCTCTCAAGGTACCGTGGGCGTCCTCGAGTACTCAAGGAAGTTTGATCCGCGGTACCGTAAATCCGGAGTCACGTGAAGTCTCGCGCTGTCACGGATCCTAGACGTCGAAGACTTTTGGCTCGGGATCCTCGACCTCGCGAGTCATCCATGGAACTTGGATCAGAATTATATCGCGAATTCCAAGTCGCGGAGAGCCTCAGTTTCACGGACCCTCGAGCCAGAGAGTTCCTCGTTTCACTGACTTCTGGTACCGCCTATTTTATGCTTGACGACCCGTCGGCACCGTGGATCCTCGGACGCGCAACGGCCCGTTCCCGCGGTTCCGCAATCGCTTCGACATCCACGACGACGATTTTTCGTCGTTCACCTCTCGAGGAGCTTCCTGACAAACGGAATTCCGTCGTATATCCACTCGATCGTCGCTCCATTGAGGTCGCGCACGATGTCGTGTCTTCGTCCGCGGGATATCGCGCGAACGCGTATTCCAGCGCGCACACACGCACACTCACACATACGCGCGCACCGTCCACCCGCGTACAGCCGCGGACGCAGGAACGCACGGCACGCGCAGTTCTGCTATATTTACGTCGGCTGTTCCTCGTAGTGGCGCCCGCTGGCCAGGTCCACCGGGTCCAGCAGATCGGTCGGCGAGCTCGAGCGCGGATCACGACGACGTCGGTGAGCGCCGGCTACGCGGACTTCGGCGAGCTACGCCGCGAGGAACGCCATTTTTGGACGTCGACGGGTACCGCGCCGCGGCTCCGTTGCGTTGATGAGTGTTCGACGTGCGTGAGCTCACTGAACCGACATGGAGACCCCTCTCCTTCTGCTTCTCCGGCAGCTCGATACAATCGCCTTGTGGGACCGTGGGGTCCGCCGCGATTGTAATGGGACCAGGGACGTAGCAGCGGGCAACATGGCGTTCACAGGTGGATCCCCCTGGTCGCGCGGTTTTCGCCGCGAATTGCCAAGGAAAACAACCAAGCGATCCTGACGCTCTTCGAGGCAACGGCGCATTCGATTCCCAATTAATTTAACTACCTGCGATGTGATTCCAATTGTGAACCTTGATTGGCTGAGACTCGCGTGACATCCCTTCTGAAAAGTGAATAGTTAAATAATTCTCGTGCAATAGAAATTTTAGTAATTTTTTGATATCTCTTTATACACATTTATACATTAATATAATTTATGTATATATATATATATATTTAACTAACAATAATATATTAACATATTTAATTAATAATAATATATAAGAATAATATAGAAGTTTTATATATATATATATATATATATATATATATATATATATATATATATATA
>NW_022639455.1:3433750-3446308 GCF_010583005.1 Odontomachus brunneus | reverse complement strand
TATATATATATATATATATATATATATATATATATATATATATATATATATAAAATGAAGAATCATTAATTAATCTTATTCTTTTTCTTATTGAGGTTTTGATAGTCCTTAGAGGATTTTGTTTGATGCTCCATTTGTTATTTCCCAGGTAGCAGAAGCTTCTGAATCGGCGTCTTAGAAATCTTGAAAAGACGTCTCTTAAAAGTTTCTACTATCTGGGTTCATGTTTGAGTAAGTTTCGCAATTTGCATTTTGTGTCGACTCTTATTGGCTGTCCTCATTTGCAACTGGAATAATAGCGAGCGACGCAGATGGATATGCGATCCAATGGCGCATAATAAGTCGTTAATTATTCTCGTGAAAGGCGTTAACTGCAAAAGACGCGAACATTGACCAGTTGATTCCGATTAAATTGTACAAACGGACGAGTCTTAGTGCGTTCGTTGAGTTTCACACAATTTTCTTTCCTCGACAGACCTGAACCAGCTTAGACTGACGCGACCAACTGTCGCGACTGACGTGTCGTGGAGTCGTAGGTCTTGCGTGATACTTCCCTGTATCCTAGGCAGCGGGAGCGAGAGCGAATCGTTCCGCAAGGTGGTGGCACCTGTCGGAACCATAATCGTCGTGTTGCATAGAAACAGGCGTCCGCACCTGGCGAACGCGGTTACGTTAATGAACGTCGGTGTTTGCCTTGCACATTTCATGCCTTAGCTGGCGCGCAACTATGACGTCAGGGCTACTCTAATCGGAGGAGAGTCTCCTTAGCAGCGCGACCATAATAACGTGCAGCGTAACGGCATATTAATTCGTAATACCCGTTTATCCGTAACCGACAGTGGATCGACGTGTCGCGGCTCGAATGACCTTTGTCGAACCGAGCTCGCTTCCGTGCGAGTCAAGCTAATGATCGCACAAATTCGTCGATAATTCATCTTTTCCTCGTCCAGCCGATTTTCGCAGTTGCCCCACTCGCGCTGTAAACAAAAAATGAACATTTCTTTAACGGAAATTAATTTTCTAAGAATAATCATAATAAACTATGATAATTATTTTACTGATATAAGGAGACAATTTCCAAATACGTATAGAGAAAATATCGTATTAAGAATTACAACAATACTTTTGTAATCTCGAACCATACAGATTTATGACGAAATTATTATATATTTTATTCAAAATTGCTAATGCATGTTTAACGTTTTACTATAAAATTATTTTAATTACTATTCATGGAGTACCAGACAAACAAATTTAAACCGACCTGCGCTTTTAACGATGTTTTGCTAACGATCACGGCAGTATGAATCTTGGGAGAGGACTTATTCTTTCGCTTACTGAATTACTCGTTTGACACCTTCGTCTACCTTGAACACGATGCGACGTGCCACATCGCGGGGATCCATAACGCTCGCGCGTTCGCGGAGATTTCAATTCCTATCTACGCGATTTCGCGAAAGATCTCTCTCGATCGGGCGTTGATATCTCCGCGCAGGCGGACGCACCGAACCAAAAGCGCAGCCCACTCTCTCGGCTCGTGTCGAAACGCTCTAATTTGCCCGCCTTTGTAGCGATACCACGTCGGAACAATGCCTGGCGTCAACTGTCATGAGGAAAATGCATTGCGACACGAGAACGACACGTTGCAACGCGATACTGCGATTGTCGAGGAAGAAAAGGCGGGATTCGCACGAGATCGCAATGGGCCCCACGTGAACATCGCACAGCAACATTGCACCCAATATCTCGATTTTTGTCAAGACACCAGAATACAATGTTACCACCAGCTGACCGACTCGCCGAGAGAATCGGCGTTAAAAGTTAATACAAACGTACGACGTGTATAAATAGTTATGAGTAAACGTTGAAGTAAATCTGGCACAAGGTTGCGAGTGGCGAGCTGCCAGCGACTTGCCACTGTGAGTTTAGTATCGTGTTACTGGCTTTTCTCGCCAAGTCAACGGGTCGTATACGTCATTACTGAAGATTGATCCCTGGCTAATGGAAGCCGCGGTCGCTCCTACACCGCTTTCCAAATCGCCCAAGCGTCCCGCCGCCGCAGTACTCGATGAGATGAAACAACGAGTGTCTCCTATTTATCCTTATCTTGAGTACTTGATCGAGTCTATCAAGTCGCTGCGACCTACTATCGGTACAGTAGCTCTCGTCTACACCGATGTTTCATCGGGCCTGAAGACCTCCTGGCTTGGACCCTTCGAGTCGTCTTCAAGCTAGTTTCTGGGGCATCCTGTATACATGACATATTTCTCGATTAATCAAACTGATCAATTCATCGTCTTGGACTAAATAAAGTCTACCTTGTAGATATATTCGTCATACAATCGCTTTTGTAACAATTTTTATAATAAATCATTATACTGATCACACGTGAGTCTTGAGTGTGCCCCAGTTGACCTCGCGAGTGTTTATTTCGGAAAGTTAATTGACCGCATCCTATGACGTATCGCGTTTTCTCGAGAGACAATTCGGGATTCCAATACGGAAGGCCAAAATATCTAGACAGGAGGAGTATGAAGAATCGAAATACGCGTTGATTGATTGCACAGGTGACTTTTGAGTCTACAGCCGAGAGAAAACGCGATTTCTCGAATAGTATCATATCCGTGCTTTGGACGAGCCAGGAAGATTGGAGATTCTAAAATAGTTTACGCGCATCGTAGGACGAGGGAAGCGGGGCAAAAGCGACTTGGACGGTTCGCGCACGCTTGAAGCCGCGAATGCTTGGAGAAAACAAAGGCCAACCCGTGTCGTCATCGTCGGCGCGCGGCCTTCTCCGTCTGTGCGTTTCCCCGGCGGTCTGACCAGGGTGGCTCGGTCATTTGGTTTTTGACTTACACACCATATCAGTTGCTATATAGGGTTTGGCAGGGCGCCGGCGCCGCGCTCTATAAATAGCAGGTGCAACGCCAGCCGCCGTTCTCGCGCGCGCGTTCGCGGACAAAGTCAGGACGGGCCAGGGTGCGCGAGGGGAAGAGTTCGCGGCCGCCGAAGGGGCGAGAGTGGGTGGATAGGTGGGTGGGCGACAGTGGTTACGGACGGCAAGCGGCGCGGCAGTAGTAATGGATAGTAGTCTCGCGGCCGGTAGTAGTAAACGGCTGGCTACTCCTCGCGCGACCCTTCCGCTCCGAACCGGCCGCGCTCCGGACGATCAATCGAGCCGGCGAGAGGCACGACGCGAAGGGTGACGCGAAGCACGCGAGAAGCGTGCCGTACACTCGGCCTACCGACTCTTCGGGGTTGCTCTCCCCCGGGAGAACCTGGAACTCGGCCTCTGGACTCTCGGAGATCGCGTAAATGCGCCGCGGCAGACGGTGGACGACGAGCGAGCCGGAGAGAGACATCGGGGGATCGTCAGGAAGAGGTAGAGAAGTTCGACAGCAACCTCCGCGATCGGGAAGTCGAGGAGTTACGGTGGCGGTGGAGTCTCAGTGTCGCTGAATTCGTTTAAGGGCTCGTCGCCGTCGCGTAGGAGAAAGTGACGACGTTCCCGAGTCCTCGGGAGCGAGCGGCGGCCGAGTTCGAGGATCCTCGGGGTAGTTCTTAGGGTGCCAGTGGTCCAGGAGCGCGAGCTTCGTCGGCTCTCGACTATGTGCCGGCGTCTTGAGAGGATCCGGCTGCTGGGATCGTCGCCGGTGATCGTGCGCGGCGTCGTCGCGACGGAGCGCAAGACGTGACTCCGTTCAGGCGTCAGCTGATCCGACGAGGTCGCGGAAGACAAAGGAGGAGAGAGGTGATTATGTAAACTGTGAGCGTGCTGGAGATCCGCGAGGTTGATCCAGCCGCTTCGTGTTCTTCTCCGCCGCTGTCGCTTTCATCGTCGTCTCGCATTCGTCGTGCCGTTCACGGTCAGACCGGTGAATTCCCTCCCCGGCTCTTAAAGAGTGACTAATTATATTCGCCTCGTGTGCGACGAGGTTACTAACCAGCCAACCCTCCGGCCTGCGCCTGCGTGTACAGACAGTGTTTCCCCAAGAGGGAATACGAATGAATGATGTTTGATTCTCGGCAGAAGTGAAAGTCTCACCATTAGGTCGCAAAAAGCCCAACGAAACGAGATTCGCTGGTCTCTGGTACTATGAACAATCTATCAGACCATGTCAGAGTTCCAAGTAGAATTCAGTGTCGAGATTTGAGTACTCGAACTCCGAAACTTATGGTCTTGAGTAAAGATCCAAAATAAGTCCAAAAGTCGACGACCTAAAATCAAGCATTGTGAATTTTAGTAATTAAGGTCTAATCATCCGGGATTGAACAATCTGTATTGAATCTGTACTCGAAAATTGGAAACTTTTAAATTACTAACAGATTCAATATAATAATATCGCAATAATAATATTGTTTGCATCAACTATTATTATCCAAAAACAATAATTATTGATGTAATCCAAAGATAATTGTTAATGTGATGAATAAGGTGTTGATTTCGATCCAATCAAGATTCCAACAATTAATAGATTGCAATTTAATCTAAAGATAGTAATTGTTAATGTGACGAATAAGGTGTCGATTTCAATTCTATCAATCATCATGATTCCAGCAATCAACAGATTGCGAAGTAATGATCGACGAGTGAGTTTCGATTGTATCATGTAGTACGCGAGTGCACCGTGACCTACGATTTATGGGCAGGGGAGGGATGATTAGGCTCCTACGGTAGGATTTATTTTACGATCGCGCCACTTCGGCGCGTCCATCACGCATATCTTTGACATATCACGCTAACTATAAATTCAAATCGATTAGCGAGCTTTCAAAGCACTTCGGTTCATTCAGGTTGAATAAAAAATCGCTTGTTATACCGGATATTCTAGACAACTCCGCCGGTGCCGGGGAGAAACCCGTTCGATATGTCGACGCAGCACAAACTGATGAGTAAGTCCGATCGTTGCTTGAATTTTCTGACAAAAGACCTCCGTACCTTTGCTTCGCAGATTCACGATGGCTCTCGTGATGTTACCGTGCGACCTGCCCTGGTGGCCGGCTGTTGTGAAGCAGCTGGACAAAGCCGCCGCGGCTGGGAAGTCTGAGGAACTGATAGACGCGATGCAGCGACTGCATGACATGTGCAAGTACGTTACACTCGCATCATCTATCCCCGCGGCACACGCGTTTGTCTTTGGTGTTTACTGTATAGGACGTTAGCACAAGATGAATGTATGCAAAAAAATTTTTTAAGCATTGTGTTCTAAATAAAAATGTTTGCGTTTACACTCACCCTGTGCTTGGCTCTTACAGGCCTTATTTTATTTTAAATTACAAGTAGAGAGAATTGTGAGTTAACTCTTCGAGATAAAGACAAGTCGGCACGATTACTTTCGTGTCTGAAAAAGAAACGTTTGGCTTTGTTCAGCATAAGCCTCGACCCCGAGGAAGACGTGCAAGACCCCAACTTGTTCGCCGAATTGGCGACCTTCCTAGATAAAGACCTTGACCTCGCGGAGAGGGAGCAGGTGTTCACGAAGACAATACCGCGGATGGTGGAGAGGGCGAAGGCTCTGAGATCTACCAAGCCGCCGCAAGGTTTACACTTTAGCCTCCAGCAACAAGGTACGGCTACCGCGAAATCTCCCGGCGAAGTCCCTTGGGGAATTGTGCGGTCAACGTGTACTCGAGAGTCTGTTTGTTTCGCGCAGGTGATAGCGTCGAGTACAGTTACGCCTTCGTCTCTTCCTTGATCGCAAACGCATTTTTCTCGACATATCCGAAGAGAACCACTAAGACACATCCCACGTTGCGCGACTTCAACTTCACGAACTTCTTCAGACATCTTCATAAGTGAGTAACTGTCGACCGGACAGAATCCTTGGAAGAGTCTACCAAACGACTCCAAGAAAAAAGCAATAACGCAATAAGCATAAGTAACATTACGTCTATGTTATAATTACCCACTCAACGATATAAATATGACATAACACATGTTGTACGTAACAGTTAATTATTGATTGAGAAATTATGACATTGATGTCATATTATTGTTACTCGATGTTTAAATTTTCGTATTTTCTCTTTTTCCAGAAACGCACAGAAAGCTAAGCTCAAAAGTATCTTTCATTACTACAATTATCTCGAGACGGAGCATGCACTCGACGGCCGCCTAGTAATATCCAGACAGGTACTTTCCTTGTGGTAATTAGTTAAGTTTAAAAAGTTAACTTCTAATAACCTCCGTTCCGAAATATTTTTATATCTTCGTCAAGCAGTCGCGCGTTACTTCGTAATGATTTGAAAATTTCGATATTACGAAAAGTAGTTTTGATCGAGACAACAATATTTTAATCCCTGCAATTCGCAGGTGATGACGTCTAAACAGTGGTTAACTATCGAGGACTGGCTGGAAAGCAACGTACCTCTGTGTCCGTTGACTATACGCCATGAAGGTCGGTTGGATAGGATGGAGACGGAGTCGAAGGTGCTGCATGTTTGCTTCGCGAACGCTAGAATCGGTGGCGGAGTGCTCGATGGGGATGTCACGCAAGAGACTGTACATGTAAGCATAAATTATAAACAGTTAAACGCGTCAACGTGTACAGGTCGAAAAAATAAAAGAGATAATTACCTCGCGGCTCGCGCGATCTGCTTACGACATCATATTGAGATTAGTAGCATTTAATTATTTACGATAATTAATGCAGAGTTACGATATGACTTCGTGAATCGTCTGTCCTAATGTTCTCTATTCGTCTTTGAAAAACCTAAAATTAAATTCGATTGTCCGATTACGTGCTTTTTTCCTTCTTTGAGAAATTCTTTCATACTATTTTTTTCTATCCCGAAAATACGAAAGTTTCGCGAAAGCATTCTTTCCTACTTGCATAAATAAAAAGTAAAATTATATACATATATGAAAAGAAATAGATAAAAAATAATCTTTTTTAGGTGGCGACGCATCCCGAGATGCTCGCAGCGATACTATCCGTCGAGGCCTTAGAAGACAACGAAGTACTGATAATCGAAGGTGTCAGGCACATGTCGAGGATAAACGATCCGCGACATAAGGCGATCTTCGAAGGCATGCCAAAGCCGAACGTGGTGAGTGAATGAATGAGTAACTGACTGAGTGAGTGAGTGAATGAATGAGTAACTGACTGAGTGAGTGAATGAATGAGTAACTGACTGAGTGAGTGAGCGAGTGAACGCGCGCACGCGCGAAGAAGTCGTTCCGCGTTCGCGATCCGTTCGCGACATGCTTGGAAAGCGAGGTGAACAATCGTACAGTTTCCCGAGCGCAGGTAACGGTCTGCTGCATAGACCCCGAGGACTACTCGCGACTACCGCTGACGCAGTTCGAGGAGGATAACATTCTGCGCGAGATGAACAAGTCGCTGCTGGGTTTCCGCCAGCGATATGTGCCCAGCAGTCCCACGGATCCCATCAAAACGGACTCTGAGACGGAGATCGGCCTAGGCTCGCGCAGACTGTCGCCGATCGGCGAAAGCTTCAGCAGCACCCCGCCGGAAACGGAGGGCGAGGATAAGGTCTACGGTAATTTGAAGACAGGTGGGGACTAACGCGGAAGAAGGCGACTCGCGTAATTCACTTAAATTATATTTCACTCGCTCCTCTGTAATATTACCTCCTTTTTCTGTTTTTCTCTTTCTTCCCCTTCCTTTCTTTCTCTCTCTTTCTTTGTTTCCTTCTTTCACTTCCGGTAAGCAGATAAACAACCCCCACGCGACGACTGCAACAAATTAGACGACGCAACGCAGGAAGTACGCAGCAGGCCTAACGGTAAATCGATGAGACCGCCGAGCCCGCACAAGGTGTGCAAGGACGCGAGCTGCACGAACGGCCGCAGGAACCGCTTCATCGTGCTTGGCTCGAGCGGCGAGGTACTGCCGGTGACGCGCAAATCCCTCGGCCAGATGTCGGTCTACAGCAGCTGCAACAGCCAGAGCACTGACAGCTTCCACAGTGCCAAAGAGACCATCGACGAGGAACCCGGTGCGGCACACGCGTGTTTTACACTAGAAACAAAGTGGAACGATTAGAAGAGGAGTTTTCTTACGGAGTGAACATTTTTCAGGGGAGGAGGAGTACAAATTGACGAAACGTTACAGCGCACAACTGGACACGCCTGAGAGACGGGGAACCTTCGCGCAGCGACTGAAGGACGCCTTAAAGCGGGAGAGCACGGCGACCGGCGCAACTTCTTCCAACACCTCGTCCGGAGAGAGCAGTTATGCTGTTGGCATCAGTGTCAGCGGCAGCCACGTCTGCGATCAGGATATCAAGTGAGTTCATAGAGTAGCTGCCAAGCCAAGGGATGAAAGGATATGCGTTAATTTCTTGCAATGTCCGGTGATATTCGAATGTGAAGCAAATGATCGTATTCTTTAACTACGTACATTAGATAATTTTATAATACACCCTGTTACATGCATTGGGTTTAATATATTTATAGGGTAAAAAGAGGGGGCTCGAGAGGTTTCGTCCTTCGCGACGAGACAGTGGATGAAGAGTTCTTGAAGGAATCCCTGGAGGCCGAGCAGAAGTGGCTCGGCCGATTTCGACAGAGTCAAGGGCCTATGTTTCAACGGAAAGACACAAGTGCGAGCAGCAAATACAGTTTTAGCACCGAGTACAATTCCGGCGAGTATTCGAGTGAAATTTCTCAAAAGAACGAACAAACAAGCGACGAGGAATCAGTTGTGATAGAGGAACTTACGGACAAATCTTGCAGATTTCTGTTCTGAGCTGGAAGAAGTCTACGAACAGCTGTCCAAGTGGCTGGAAGACCCGATAGTGGCGGACGAGAGCCGGGAGCTAGATGCGAGGGATCGGGCGGTGGTGAGATTCGCCGGTTCGCTTCTGAAGCGCGCTCTGAGCGAGTCGTTCGCCGGTGTGCCGGTCCAGGAAGGAGAGCCTCAGCCATTTATCGACTCGAACGACGTGAACCAACGGCACAAACTGGCGTTGGCCGTGAGGAGCCTCAGCTTGGAGCTCGCTCGTCAAAAGAACCGAAGGCAGCAATCAGTAAGGCACAGTAGATTCTTATGGAAACATCAGCTTACGGCGTGCCTGCAACAGAATGGCTGAATTAAAAGGAGATCCAATATATTTTGCGAAACGATTTGCTCAACGGTTAATCTTCTGGCTCTGGAAAAAGACATCGGCAAACTGAACCTGAAGAGGGTTACTGATGCATCTAATTGCTTAGTAATAAACTGTAATTAAATGTATATCTTTTGAAATATGATAGAAAGCGACGAAATATGATGATGAGCGAGTGGTACTTTCTTTTTTGTTTTAAATTAGTGTCCTTTTCTGGAGCCAAAGAAGAACTAGATAAGCAAGTTTGTCATGTTTACTTACACTTTACTCGCTGATTAAAGATCACAAACGCTCATAACCGTGAGAACGTACGACAGTCCTTGAATGCCTCGTAGCGCACATTAAGGTGGAATGAGAGACAGTCCACGAGTTGATTCGCGTCAAAGCAAGACTAATCTAACGCGGACTATTCGGCGAACGAAATGCCGAGATTCTGAATTTCGACTATAGGCAAGACGATATGCTATACAGGTGTCTGAATCGGAAGGTGTAGATCGCTACGAGGACGCCTCGTGCGAGATGGTAAGAGAGGCGAAGGACTCCCAACGTAGGAAACTTTGGGCCGTTACGTTCACGTCGGAAGTGTTCCAAACGTTGGTTGATGATCAGACCACCGTATACCTGTCCTGCACGCCGGCGGCGAAGGCATCGAGCCCCGTCGGCGCCTCGAGCCGAACGGCGAGCGCAAAATGCGTTCCGGCCGGTGCCGAGGTGATTCTGGACTTGACCCGTATATCGCGTGTAATCGCATGAGGCGGTGACTGTGTTTTCCTGTTCTCTTCTTTCTCTGTTGAATCGTCTGTGTTTGAGAGATTGGGGAGAAGAGAGAGAGAGAGAGAGAGAGAGAGAGGGAAAAAATTGGAAGTGCACCGTGTCCGAAATGTTTCCTGAAATGCCTCCGTCTCTCGAATGTGAACGTGCTCGTCGAGACTTGAGAATTGTTTCGCGAGTCTCTCCGTGACTCTTTCCTCCTTTCTTCGACTCGATGCATGCCGGACGAGCAGAGCTCTCTTTCATCTGACATGTTTCAAGATCCTCGCGACTAATCATATTTATAAACGAATATATCTGTTTGTCTCTCAATCTATCCAATTTTCTCTCCGCACTCATATTTCTAGCTTCTTCGTTCTTCTCAATATAACCGCCGCACTGGAACGCCACTGGAAGTCGTCCTCTCTTCGTGGTTGCGACGAATACGCGGGAGTCCATGCGAAACTAAAACAAAAATAACAACGTTCAGCTTCTCCTATATCGCGCGCATCTCTGTCGACTTTAATATGCCGTTCGATAATTGCATCGTTAGCGACAATTCCAATCTCCGCCGTTTTTACTAACCGCAGTGTTCTCTGTATCAGGGAGAAAACTTAGCGACACAAAGGCGAGAAAATCACTCACAACGGATTGCATTACCTGTGCGTAGTTGCCGCGCGAGAACAGTCCTCAGGGCGGAGGATTGCTACCAGTAGCTACCGGTAACTGGGGATGCGGGACTAGATTGAAGGGTGATCCGCAGCTGAAACTGGTCATTCAATGGCTCGCATCTTCACTGGCGGGCGCGCCCAGATTAATTTACTACACTTCGGGTAATGCCAGACTGTCTAAGGTGAGAAATAATGTTAACAGTAATTTATCGCTCGTTATCCTCGAATCAGCATCAAGGATTCAAGTATTCGACGGATAATCGTGAATCTGACAATAATCTCCTCTCAAAAACTGTAATAATTATTAAAAGAAACTACCCAGTAAGCAAAAACTCATCGACAGAACGTTGCAACGATATTCAATAATATATAATATTTCCTGATATGTAGTTTTCAATGTTGTATCAGCATTATTGCGAATAACTTCAATATTTGTAAAACATTCTTACAATATTCAAAGAGACCATATTATCTGGCAATATTTCTGAAATATTTATAAAATATTAAGTAAGAATGCATTCAAGAGATACGCAAAACATTTCATAACATTTCAAGATATTGATCTAAAATATTTTTTGTTTACCGGGTATTTTCAGTAAGCACCAACTTACAGAATAACATTACATCATCACATTACATTAATTACTCATTCAATAACGTAAGTGCAATGTAACATATATTGTATATAATAGTTATATTGTTGAGAGAGAAATTATGATGTGTGTATGTTGTTGTGTGTGTATTGGATGTACTGTTACTGTCAGTTGGCGTATACTGTGTTTACTGTATGTAGGCGTATGATTATTTCTAATAGTATTGTAGTTACCTATTACGTACAATACTCAGTAAGTATTTACGTAATTACTATTACTATACATATTACTATATATTACTTTTATATAATTATTATTACTATGGTAAAGTTTTTTTAAAATATTCACCAATGCGCTAAAATTAAACGGGCGGTAAGCGCATCTTCTGGGTTTTTCATCAATTTAGATCTTGTATGAAATAATAATTCAAGTACTTTATCATATGAATATTATACTATTGATACATGATACATTCACTGTTTGAAATTTCAACAGCATGAAGGAGCGTTCAGTAATTTATGCTGATATTCTAGTTGGACACTGTGAGCAGAGTGCTGATGGACAGACGATGGTCGGTGGGCGATTTGGCAGCTGCGACTCTCAGGTTCGCCGTGCAGGCGATCGAGGAGCGGGTCGAGGGCAAAAACAGTCTCTTCGAAGAGATAATCGGTATGGACAAGCCGAGTCCTTAGCCCGACACGATGCTGTCCGTTCTGGTGGACGTGCTGGCTACCATGATCGAGGACGGCCTATTGCGAACCTAATAATATATATAAATATCAGTATCCCCTCCGTGGGGAGAAACACAAAAACAAAACGGGTATTTAACTGTAGCGACGCAAAGTCGAGAGAACTATTCTAATTCGTAGCTTTAGATGAAACGTATTATAACGAGTTTAAATGATTACTCACTACAGATATCGAGTCTTTAGCGAGCCTTGATTTCTTGTAGAAGCAGAGAGAACTGCTCTCTTTTTCTCTCCGTTTTCATTCTCCTTCTGTTTATACTGTTACTCGTCTAGCATATCAAAATGATATCAGGCAAACTCGCACAATTCATTGTACAAGGCAATATATCAAATAGAGAGACGTAGTGTCGCTGCGATATTTTCTAGTCTGTAAATGTAGAAGTGTTTGTCTGTCGATGCGGCTCGCACGCCTAGAATCGCTCTCGTTGCGTTCCTCCGAGAAGTGATGGGCGGCGAAAACCGTATAATATTGGAAGTTCAGTTGTCGTTTAATGTCACATCGTCATAAGAGAGTGTGGGAAGCGCTTTATGGCTTCGCGCGCTAACGGTCTAGTCGATGTGTACGAGAGGTCAATTCTGATTTTACTTCATATACGAAATGAGTAACTGGACACAGTTACATGCAATAATTAACGAGGCACAATATACTAAACTATATTTTGTACAATAAATATTTATATATATATATATATATATATATATATATATATATATATATATATA
>NW_022639455.1:3429941-3430629 GCF_010583005.1 Odontomachus brunneus | reverse complement strand
CTCATTCATTTCCATAATTCCTTAACTCTTAAAATATTTTATATTTTAATAAACTTGTATGTTAACAACTGAAGCACATTTAGGTTAAGATGTATTTATTTCTTTAATATACACATATCAGTAAAATAGAAATAAATCTTTATTTATCTATATACATCCGGAGAAGAATACACGTTAATTATAATGAAAATAACAATGCACATACTTACTTTTCTATTTACTTCTTAATATTTATTTCTTAAGAGACATAAGTATGTACGCAACGTTTCTCTGCATCCGCTAATCTGATCCGTCCCTCACGGACATGATTTGGTAATCCGATTAGCCTAGGGAACTTTCTGTCTAGACAATTTACATCACTGCGATTATATCAATCCGATTGGAAATCCGATTGCTACACGTAACACCCATATATTCTTCTATAAAGACATAATGCACAACGCATGAGAAAATAGACCAGTCTTTCATTTTCATTATGGCAATAGAAATGAGAATTCTGATTGGTCAATTTTCTTATGCGTTGTGCATTATGCTTTTATGCAAGAGTGTGTGCTCCCCGCTTAATGGCATAATTCATTGTGGACTTGCACATGCACGAGTCATGTAAAAACAATACTTGCAAATAGGTTAAAACAATGTGACTTTTTACTTTAGGATAATATTTGAAAAATATAATATATATTTTAAT
>NW_022639455.1:3425467-3428843 GCF_010583005.1 Odontomachus brunneus | reverse complement strand
ATATATATATATATATATATACATATATATATGTATATATATAAAATTAATATATATATATATGTATGTATACACAAACCACATTTTTTTATAAAGATAAAACTTATATACATAAACCGCTTCTATATGAAACTGCAAATTCGGGTATGTGTGAGTAACATGGACTATAATGGAATATGCTTGGTAGTGTGTAAAACAACTAAAAAGAAATGAGGTCTTCCATTATTAAAGCGAAACATGTGAAAGTATTTGTTTTACGACTTATATATATCCTCGATAAACCTCTCATTCTCAGTGAGAAGTTTCATCTCATTCTATCGCATTCTAAGCAGACAGAAATGTTTAAAAAAATCTATATAATATATATACTATATATGTGCAAAAAAATATATATACGTGGAGTATATATTAATAAATTTATATATCACAAAAAGAACAAATGGAATTTCGCCTCTACTTGAAATCTTCCTGTCCAATCGTAATTCATTGTTTTTCTTTCGATGTGCCTACAAGTTTTATCTTTTTTTCCTTTGAGATTTGACTAAATCCAAAATCGATCTCAATACAAAATGAAACGTATTTTGCAACGCATCACAGTTTTCCTTTTATTAATATCACACGTTTTTTATTGTTAATTAGAAATATTTTAAACATACTATTTGTGTGTATATATGTGTGTGTGTATGTGTGTGTGTGTGTGTGTGTGTATAAGATAGCATTCAATAAATATTATTTCCGAACAATATTGCTGACGAGATAACCAATGCTCCCCGCGGTCCCATTTCGACCGTATTCCCCCCGTTACATTTTATATATATATTTCAAGTGATTGCTGCGGAACTTTTGTTACTTCTTTAGTTTTATTTACGTTCGATACAGTATCTAGAGTAGTATTGAAACTACCTCGCGATTAAGTTGGCTGTGTGTGAATTTCTCTCTCATTAAGTCCTGAGCTCGCGGCACTTATCTAGAAAGTAAAAAAAGACGCGTATAAAAACAACAGATTGTATTCACATATCAGAAGAAGAGGCTTCGTAAACGTCGCCCCACGCCCTGTCTATCGTATAAGATATTGAATTTGTTTACAAATTGATTTATATTATTACAGCCCTTAGTTATGATACCGAGATACGTCATCAAACTGAAATCGTTGCATTGCTGTAACAGAAAAAGAAAAATTATTTGACATCAATCAGGAAGAACAGTTGTATTTTTAAAAGTGATATACTAACATTATAAAAGTCAGCTCTAAATTTCGGATTATTTAGAACAGGCAGTCGATGACTTAAGGAACAAGCCGCTCGAAGTACTTCATGATTTCCTTTCAGTTCTCCATTTTGTACAGCCTGCACATATCTTAAGACGAGTTTCACTCTCGAGTGCAACATTTTGATAGCGCTGTGTTGCGCCGTTAAATGTTCAGCCACTGAAATCACGTTCAGTTTATATATCGTTAATCATCAATTTGCTGCTTTGTCAAAAAATGCAAAAATGAATTCCTTTAAATCGCACGGCATATTACCTAATGAACTTTCGCCCTGATCGTTGTTACACATCCTTGCTACATGATCAACTCCGATTCTCTCAGCTTCCTCGGTGGCTAATGTATAAGTTAATGGAACAAATAACATAGTGGCTTCACCATTGACTAAGTCGATTACTGATTCGTACATGGAAACTGATAATTGCTGTAACAATTTAGCAGAATTATCTTGAGTATAATTGATAAAGAGAGAGACTTACCTTTATTCAATTGTATATCAATAAACTTACATCTGTGTTTTTTGGTCTTGGATCCAGCTTCAACAGTACAGGACTTTCATTTATTTCGCAGAGCTGCTTGTGCACTCTGATGTCTCTTTCATTGGGCATGTCACCAGTGGTATACCAGCCCAAAAAGTCCATGTCACTGAAGACTTGCTTGAACTGCTCCTCCTTTGTATTATAATAATCTCTATCGATTATAACATCGTCGCCGATGCAAGTGAACACCAATTCAAAGGAATTCATTATTTCTATGTTACGACCCTTCTGCTTACCAATCAGAGCACCATATACTGAAAGTATATAATTACTAGAGATTAAATAATATTGGTTAGATATCCTTAGCAAAAATTAATCACAAATTATGATATAACCTTAATATTGTTTCAGACATTATATATAAGGCTTGTACTTTTTAGCTAAATTAATGTTGCACTGAAACTTTGTTCTTTTTTCTTTCAATAATAGGTTGTATATATTTAACTTCAAAGGAAAAAAGTACAACCTAGTGTGACTGAAAAAGTCTTAGGTTATATATCTGTTTTTCTCTAATTACAAAACAACCTGATTTAGCTAAAAAACAAGCCTGTAGTTTGAATGTTAGCATGACCAACAATTATTCTACTCATTGTTTCCATTATATCAACTGTCTGTTAAATATGATGGATGACAATCTGACTATAATAAACTACTAATTGTAGGTTATAAATGACTTTACCGAAAGAAATTCAAACTACAAGATTAGGAAAACCTTACCCAACTGGTCACTGCCTTCCTGAGCCCTGAGCCTCGTCCAGTGCTCGCTGATATTCATAATCACCAATGGATGCAGACTGATGGACACAGAGCCGACGGTGCCGGAAGATGCCATGACCTTGATAGCGCTCGCTGAGGTCGTGGACATAGCAGGATTCCTCTCAGAGGTGTCCTCGTCGATCTCCATCGGCGTTTCCCCGGAGGCCGTTGCCGGGGTCTCCTTATTGCTGATTGCGTTGTTTTCGTCAACCTCCATGTCGTCTGCCGGCCGTCGCTCTTGCTGTTCGTTCGCTTACCGTGGTCTTTGCCGACTCTTCCGTTCGAACGAGCCCGGAAGAGGAAGGTTGGACTTAGTGATTGACAGAGCAGTTTCCTTGGATCAACACCTTCGTCGTGCACCTGTCGACCTGAACGATTATCACAAACGACGAGCATCTCTCTGAGAAATGAACAATCGAATGGTGGCGGCTCGTAGCGGAGACTTCGGAACTAAAAAATAACGGGTCTAACTTTAATGGGTCGATTATTAGAGTGTAGTTCCAAAGTCTCTGCTACGAGGCGCCACCGTTTCTGGGTGCGTTCAAAAACGTAAAGCGGGGAGCATAGGGTGTAGCAATCGGATTTTTAATCGGATTAATCGCAGTGATGTAAATTGTCTAGAGAGAAAGTTCCCTAGGCTAATCGGATTATCAAATCGTGTCCGTAAGGGACGAATCGGATTAGCGGATGCAGAGGAACATTGCGTATATACTTCCATATATCATAAAGCTGTGGTGAAAGGGCCAATAGGACCAGGCCTGAAAACCATTGAGAGAGAGAGAGAGAGAGAGAGAGAGAGAGAGAGAGAGAGAGAGAG
>NW_022639455.1:3425042-3425457 GCF_010583005.1 Odontomachus brunneus | reverse complement strand
AGAGTGCGTACATACTTACGTCTCTTAAGAAATAAATATTAAGAAATAAATAGAAAAGTAAATATGTGCATTGTTATTTTCATTATAATTAACGTATATTCTTTTGCAGATGTATACAGATAAATAAGGATTTATTTCTATTTTACTAATATGTGTGTATTAAAGAAATAAATACATTTTAACTTAAATGTGCTTCAGTCATTTGGTATGTATATATACATACCAAATTAACTCTGTTCAAACATTTCTTTCTCATTCATTTCCATAATTCCTTAACTCTTAAAATATTTTATATTTTAATAAACTTGTATGTTAACAACTGAAGCACATTTAGGTTAAGATGTATTTATTTCTTTAATATACACATATCAGTAAAATAGAAATAAATCTTTATTTATCTATATACATCTGCAGA
>NW_022639455.1:3417631-3424973 GCF_010583005.1 Odontomachus brunneus | reverse complement strand
CTCATTCATTTCCATAATTCCTTAACTCTTAAAATATTTTATATTTTAATAAACTTGTATGTTAACAACTGAAGCACATTTAGGTTAAGATGTATTTATTTCTTTAATATACACATATCAGTAAAATAGAAATAAATCTTTATTTATCTATATACATCCGGAGAAGAATACACGTTAATTATAATGAAAATAACAATGCACATACTTACTTTTCTATTTACTTCTTAATATTTATTTCTTAAGAGACATAAGTATGTACGCAACGTTTCTCTGCATCCGCTAATCTGATCCGTCCCTCACGGACATGATTTGGTAATCCGATTAGCCTAGGGAACTTTCTGTCTAGACAATTTACATCACTGCGATTATATCAATCCGATTGGAAATCCGATTGCTACACGTAACACCCATATATTCTTCTATAAAGACATAATGCACAACGCATGAGAAAATAGACCAGTCTTTCATTTTCATTATGGCAATAGAAATGAGAATTCTGATTGGTCAATTTTCTTATGCGTTGTGCATTATGCTTTTATGCAAGAGTGTGTGCTCCCCGCTTAATGGCATAATTCATTGTGGACTTGCACATGCACGAGTCATGTAAAAACAATACTTGCAAATAGGTTAAAACAATGTGACTTTTTACTTTAGGATAATATTTGAAAAATATAATATATATTTTAATGATTATATAACTCTTTAATTAAGAATAAAATTTTATTAGAAAACAACACCAGATGATTTTATAATCAATAATACAATTTTACAAAATTATTATTTCGTGTAATTGTCACGGTATTGTTCTGCCTAATGGCTCCTGCACACAGAACGCGGTAATGTTTGCCGCGCAGCGAAAGTTCGCGCGACAGCCAATCAATATGCTGCTTTCCGTAATAACCTTCTAGTTCTTACGGAAAAACAATATATTGATTGGCTGTCGCGCGGACTTCCGCTGCGTGGCAAGCATTACCGCGTTCTGTGTGCAGGAGCCATAAGACAGTATTGGGTAGCTTTGGGTTGTCATGAATCACATAATAGTAGTAGATGGTGATGTCTGTAACTTATTTCTGCTCTAGGAAAATGACTCGGAGAGGTATTATCGGAAATATCCTATATCGTGTAGAGATTTTCCTTGGTACCAATATTATCCCCTCCATTTTTTCGGGAAACTGTCGCCTAACCAAACTGCCATGATAGTTTACACTAGTATTTCTTTCGACGAGAGCTTTCATTGTTTCATGTTTAGTCCTAAAATTATCTCGAATCGTCTAGAAAGTTCACAAAGCTACACCGCGTGTCATCGAGAGAGACATCAGTTATTTCGTTTCGTCATGAATCCAACTTAACATAGTCATTTAATTTTCTTTCTGCGAAACATTCGGCGTATTTTACATTGGCGACCGAGGACATTTTTCCCTAGACTGCGCAAGAGCGGCTGTGAATGCATTCGAGAACGAGTCAGCGAATCGTTGAGGTAAGAATGGGTTAGCGCGTATAATTTTTATTTTCGTGTGACTGAGGCACATAATGCCGATGGACGCACACGTAAACGTTAGCTGATCGTGCGATTTCACACTTGCGCGTTTCGTCCGGTCGTGACTCGCATCTCGCTCTGGCATCGAGCTCGACAATTGATATTTCTCTCGCCGACACGAAAAGAAATCACCTCCCTTTCCTCAAGTAAGTAAAACTCGAGAGAGCGACACACTTACGAACTACGTTTCTAGGTTAGGTTCGGGGGAGCGCGCGGTCGTCGGTCGCGGTGGCGATTCGTGATCTCGCCGGCGCAAAGTCGGTCGTGAGTCATCGCACGGAGACTCCACGTCGACGAGGGACGCATGTGAAGGCTCTCGTGGCTCGCCGATCGCCCTCCGCACGCCGTTCACGGTTACGTCGCGAGTCCTCGAGCTTCCTCATGGTGCGAACCGCAACTGTACTCTTACGATTGTAGAGCGTCTTTCAGCAAAGCGAGTCCTCCCACGCGTTCGAGTCGAAATTAAAAATCTGGAGATAGATATCATGCGCAACTAAGGGCACCTGTTGATAAAACAGCGGAACGGAATCAGAGACACGTGAGCGATCCGAAATGCTCGCAACCATTGCTGATATGTCTCCACTGAGACATCTCCTTCGAGAATTTCCTAAGAGCATAAAGTTTTGCTTTGCCTATGGCTCGGGTGTGTTTAAGCAGGCTAACAACAATCATGAGAATATGCTGGATCTCATATTTGTTGTGCGCAACTCCAACAAATGGCACGCTGAGAATCTGCAGAGAAACCCCAAACATTACGCCCAGCCCTTGAGGTTCCTTGGCCACAAAGTGATCACTAAAGTTCAAGAGGGATCAGGTGCCAATATATATTACAATACTCTGATCAGGACCAGTCAAGGGCAGCTCATCAAATACGGAGTGATATCTGAGATATCGCTGGTGGAGGATCTCTTGGATTGGAATAATCTGTATCTCTCAGGACGACTGCACAAGCCCGTGAGAGTGCTGGTGGAGCCTGATGAGAGCTCCCAGCTGCGCACTGCTCTAGTGCAGAACCTCCACTCAGCTGTGCATGCTGCTCTGCTGCTGCTGCCCGAGCACTTCACTGAGATCGACTTCTTCCGGAAGATCACCGGGCTGTCTTACCACGGCGACTTCCGGATGATTTTCGGCGAAAACAAGCAGAAGATCAACAATATCGTGCTGCCGCAGCTGCAACACTTCAAGCAGCTGTACGAGCCAGTGCTGAAGCACTTCGACAACTATGTGGACATACCCTTGTCAGACAACATGGCGATCACATGTCACCAGGACACTAGCCCGGCCACCAAGATCCATCATCTCAATCACTTGCCGCGAACGCCGCAAATCAGACTGGTTCGGGCATGGTCTCACGGTCCGCGATCAAGAGACACGGAGGATTGTCTGCGGGCCATCGCGCACGACCCGGAGTGCTGCGAGATACTGGAGCAGTGCCTGAAAGACATTGTCTGGCGGTCCAGCGTGACGCAGAGTCTCAAGGGGATCGTGACAGCGGGCCTGATGAAATCCGTTAAGTACAGCGGCGCCAAGATCATTAAGATGTTAACGTCGAACGTCTCCGACAGCAAGCACACGCTGCCCAAGCCGGACCACAGCCAGATCGATAAGATCGTTCAGGCGGTCGTAAAGAAGACAGAGACGAAAGAGGCGGAAAAGCGCGTCGAGTAGTTGTACCGTCGTTCTCTTTTGAAATAATTTAATCACGATATATTTATATATGTAAATTCCCGTATGCTTGTATTATATAAATAAAGTGTATAGTTTGTCCTAAGGGTGTAACTCGATGTCTCTTTGATTCGCTCACAGAGTCATTCGTGATGATTAGACTCATTCTTTTTTTTTCGCGGGGCAATCTCGCTTCAAATTCAGGGAGCGTTTAACACGTTAAACACTTGTGAGACTACATTATCCGGTATCTTAGAAGTTGGGGGGAGATACATTGAGAAAAAATACTTGAAAATCCATTTGTGAGATACAAAATTTACTCAGAAATAAGCTTTATATTCCACAGAAGTAAAACAACTTTATATCTCGCAAATAAATTTTCAAATATTTTCTTCTCAATTTCTCTTTTTTATCTTCTCAATGTACGTACGAGTTACGTGGTTTATTGAGAAAGAAATAGTTGAAAATTTATTTGCGAAATAAAAGCTTACCTCGTTTATAAACTTCAATTGAATTTATTTTTTTGAAGTTTATTTCAATTCGCGTGCAGAAATAAACTTCATATCCTATAGATAAATTTTCAAGTATTTTTTTCTCAGTGCACTCATCGAAAATATGTCTATATCGACAATATTTGAATAATATTTGAAGATTTACTTACGGCGTATAAAGTTGATTTCCGCGAACTTTATATCCCGCAAATAAATTTTCGAGTGCTTTTTTTTTCAGTGTAAGTTCATTGAAGAATCGACTCACAATTATCATATTTTCAGCGGCCACTTGGATTATGACACCAATGGACTCCGACTCCGAAAGCCAAGACAGCGATGAGGGCCGGCGCTTTCGCTTCGAGACCACGCGCAAGGACCCGGCTGCGCCCGTGGATACGACGAGCAGGATCAGGTCGCCGAAGAAGAAGTCGAAGCACAAGTCGTCGCGCTGTGACGACAGCAATAGGCATTACCGCGAGCGGAAAGAACGCTCTAAGTATGACAGCGCCAGGAAGACTGACGACAAGGACCTCAGGCACTTGATCAAGCACACCAAGCACGAGTCCTGGAGCAGCTCGCGACAAGAGGACGGAAGCAAGAACTCGCACAAGGACCACCGGGACATCAGAGACGCGTCGGCCGCCAGCGACCGCGGCTCCAGGCACTCCAGCGGCGGCGGTGACACGCGGGAGAGATCGCGGGACTCAAAACGCCAGTCGGACAGGGACTGGAGCGTTCATCGGGCGCAACGGTCGCGAGAACACTCGTATGAGAAGAACCACGATGAGTTGCGGGGTTCAGGCGACAAACACCGGAACCGGTGCCGCGAAAGGCACAAACATCGTTCTCGGGACAGGAGTCGGGAGCGTTCTTATCAGTCGACCAAGGTGAAATCCTCAAGCGGCGACCGATCTCGAGAGGACCACAGCAAACCGGACTCCAGCAGAAAGTTGGCGGTGAAGGAGAACAGATCGCAGAACTCGAGAGATCACTCGTCGCCGAAAAGCGTGGAACGCGCGCGTAGCCACAGCTCCGAGAGCCGCTCGACGCTCGTGCACCTCGCGGATACGAGAAAGGAGTCGTCGTTGGACGCTCCAGACTGCAAGGAGCTGGACCTGTCGCAGTTCGACGTGCTGTCGGAGACTGATGAGAACACGTCCGACGGCCCGGACTCGCGATGCCGTACGTTGTCCTTGCGCCACCGTGAGCCGACGCGCGAGCACGACTTCAGCGAAGATCAGTCCGAGAGTCGTGAGCCGCCGGAGAAACGAGCGCGAACAGAGCAACGGCATGGGCGCAAGGTAAAAACGATGGACGATGATAGCGACAAGGACAACGACGGCCCGGTGTCCGGCTCGAGTAATAATAATCCTAGTGCCGTTTCAGATCCTTCACTAGTCTCGTTCGCGACGAGCTCCGTGAAAACGAGAGACGCGCGCGTGGATCCCGTGAGAGAAAAATCCGGGGACCGTGAAGAGGAGAAAACAGCGCTCGCTTACAACAGCAACGACGCGGAGCGTTCGGTTTCGAGAGAGAGACATTCGCGGCACGCCTCGGCTGTGGACCGGATGTCTGAGTACTATCCGATTTTGATGTCGGAAATCATACGTTCTAATACGTTTGTCGATGAGGCATTCAAGACGTCGAGGCATCTCGACAGTAGCCGCGCGTCGCGAAGGAAAGTGACGTCGATCCACGACGACGGCGGCGTGGACAACGGCGAGAGGACGGTGCGCCTCATCGGGCCTTGCTTGCCGTCGAGCGATGAGACGAGGAGTATCGTCGAGTCACGAGCAAACGACCGGAGAGAGCGAGGAGTCGCGGAGCACGATACGCCGGAAGAAGCGGCCTTCGGGCCGGCACTGCCACCGCATTTGTTACAACGAATGCGCGACAACGAGTCGCGGCGAGACAAGTTCATCGGACCTGTACTGCCTGACACCGTGAAGAAAGCATCGCGCGAAGCTCTCCCTGTAGGATCCGACGATGACGATGAGCACGCGATAGGACCATTGCCCGCGGATCATCCGGCTCTGAGGAACAGCCGCGTGTATGAGCAACTAGATCTGAGAGCGCATAGAATCAGGCATGAGGGCTACTCCGAAGAGGTAATGAAAAGATACGCGCGGATTACTTGCGTACTGTCTACGCGATGTATGTATGAGTCTTTTTCATGTAGACAATATGAACTATGTAGAAGATCGTAAATTATATTTAAATATTGAGAAAAAAATCATTAAATTATATGAGACAGTTGCCATGTCTGTTTTAATGATAAATATATTAATGATAAATGTAATGTTTAAAACAAATAACAAATTGCGTGAAATTTGCATTTCATTATATGATAAACCTGTAGATTTAATTTTAAAGTGATAGAAGGAATGTAACTAGAGGATTCCCTGTGGACTCTAATTTGTTTAGGAAACAACGTTCACAGGTTATATCAGGATAAAAGTTATCATATAATCTTTTGATTATTGGTTATTATTAACCAATAAAATTATAAATTTTTCTTTATTAATTTTCAAGCTACACGTTCTTTAAGTGACATCCGTAGATTACTCATTGTCTCATGACATCTCATACAAAACTTACGTTGTCTACATGTAATCGTAGAACATGATTTATACATAAACGTCAAACCCTATGATACTCTTGTTTTAGACGATCTGGACAAGAGACAAAGGAGAAAGAAATGAGAAGGAGTTTTTTATTAAGTCCAAAAGGAATTTTCCTCAGACGAAGAAAAGCAAACGTTTATGTTTTAGGTTGATGTCGGTAACAAACGCGAGGAATGGATGACCGAGTTACCGCCAGCGCAGGCTGCCAATCTTGGATTGGGCCCACGCAAGTTCCGGGTCAGAGATGGTCCGGATATGTCGGACAGGTCGTGTTGGACCGACACACCCGCGCAAAAAGCTCAGAAGCAAAGAGAATCGGTAAGTTCGTTGTAGATATATTGGCGATTCAGCATAGTGGACATGTCTTGTCCCGGAAAAGACTATATCAAAATTAAAAAGATAAGATCAAACTTAAAATAGTGCCTGTAAGAGTTACACACACAGATATTGTAGTGCAGTAAAACTAATAATTTAATTAATGATAATTCTCAAAAGATAAGAGAATTTATTTGTAGTATATAAAAATTAAGTTACCATACCATAAAAAGATAGGAACTTCGAGATTTGGATTTCTTGGGCTAACACATATTCACTTTCAGCATGTCACATTCATTTATTCACAATTCAGACGATATTAAATATTGAATTTGCGATATTTTCTACGCAGGAAGCGAGAAGACTTAGCAGTACGGAAGAATCGAACAGGAGACGCGCAAAAGAACGTCACAAGGAGACGGACAAGAGTAGCAAGCACGAGAAGTCTCTGTTGGAGATACACCAAAGTAAAATGGCCAAGAGAAAAAAGGTAACTTGATGTCTCACTTGACGTATGATTATTAACCTGAGTTAGTGCGACATAAATTTTTAACTTTAGAAAATAGACGAATATTTTTTTAATTCTTTTTTGCTTTTGCACACTGAATTTTATTGCACAGCATATAACAAATTCCGTTCCATTAATCATATATCTGTATTTTTGTGTGTATATATATATATATATTTTTTTTTTTTTTTTTTTTTTTTTT
>NW_022639455.1:3400824-3417565 GCF_010583005.1 Odontomachus brunneus | reverse complement strand
TTTTTTTTTTTTTTTTTTTTTTTTTTCTGAATCTCTTGATATATTTCAAAACTCTATTAGCGTTTTCCGATATTGTCTGATATATAATTGAATGTATCTCACAAGTAAATCTACTCAAAAGTTACACTCCAATTTCTTTCTAATTTGGTACAAATGTAGAAGTACAAAAAATATTTAGGTCATATTTTTTTCATTTTGATCTACTTTGAGTTTCACTAGCAGCTTTTTAATGTTCTCACTCCTATCATCAACAAGTACAATAAAAATGCATAAAAAATAAAATTGAATACAAGATATAGACGTTTTTGGTTTGCTGATTATGAATATGAAGTCAAATATATAAAATTATTTGTATAAATAATAAAATGTTTAAACAAAACATAAAAAGTTAACAAAAATTATTTATATAAATAATTTCTCAGTTTGGCCAAGATTCAAACCATTTTTGACTAATTTAGCACAGATTTGAAATATTTCGGTTGGAATCTCGGCTAAAGAAATTTAAAATGGTTCGTGTCTCAATTATGCCGATTTTGTTAAAATTATTTAACTATATCTTGTATTCAATTTTATTTCTTATGCATTTTTGTTGTACTTGTTGATGATAAGAGTGAGAAAGAACATTGAATATAAACTGCTTGTGAAACTCAAAATGGACCAATATGAAAAAACATGACCTAAATATTTTCTGTACTTCTAGATTTGTGCCAAATCAAAAAGAAATCGGAGTGTACCTTTTGGGTAGGTTTACTTGTCAGTATATTAATATTAATATTATACTACTATTAATATTTCTTTAAATGGGAAATATTTCTTTAGGAGATATTTCCATAAATTATATTCCGTTTTTTCTTTCTTTTATTAAATTCTATAAATAAATAAATTAATATATAATTAATTTCCGTGCATTTGTCTTCATACGTTCGTTGATCAAACCGAGAAGTACATACGATTTCACTTTTCAGCAAGAAGAGAAGGAGGCGAAGCTGAGCGGAAGTTCAACCAGAAGGCCGTTCGACAGAGACATCGATCTGCAAGTCAATCGATTCGATCAGGCACAGAAGAAGACTATCTTCATGAAAGCGCGAATGCTCGACGATAGATTCTCGCGCGGACAAATCTAAACTTGTGCCACGTGAACGGGACTACAGTTACGATGGGATATTTGCTAATCGCGGAGTGAAGTTCTCGATTGAACGCATTCAAAAATTGGCGGATGTCGAATCGACATTCGACATCGTACAGATTGGTGCCTTGAATTGAGCGAGTTCCGATATCTTTATCCGATATCTTTATTTAATAAGTAAAGAATCTTAAGTAAATGTTTTTGGGTCACTTTTGCCAAGCTCTGGTTAAACTAACTGCTTTAGTGATCTTGCAGGATTCCATCTTAGCTGCTATTGGAGAAAAAAATGAGAAGTTACAAATATGGATTAGAGTAACGCTACAATAAAGTAAGCATAAAAATGCACGTCAAATTTTCTATTAGGATATTAGGACGTGTACTTTCATATTTAACAGTAGCGTTATCAACTCATACTTATAATTCTTTACTTTCCATTTTTTTTCAATAGCTATTTTAGTTGAAATCCTGCAAAGTTACTGAAACGGTTAGCTTAAGCGGATGAAAGTGGTTCTTAGAGAGCGGGTGAAATACGTACTTTAGCCTAGTTACATTCGTACTTTTTTATCGTGATCTATATAATTTAACACAATGCATATTGATCACGCGGACTGACGCTTTCGCGAAGTTTTATTTATCGATCGGCGAGTTCAGTCGCACGGAGCGGCTGAGTTTTTTATTTTATTTCCGCGGAATGTGCGGCGTTTTCTCTTATCGTCGCAGCCTTTCATAAAAGAGTGCGAAGTCATAATCAATTTACAGGAAAGAAAAATTTCAGTTCGGGGGCCAGATGAAAGATTCCCCGACGAGAAATGGTATCTCTGTTACTGTGACTGAAAACATTTGTCTGAACATCCAGCTGCAATTAAAATTCGGCTGAGATAACTGAGAGGCAAGTAGTTACGTAGGAATTTTTCTGTTCTCACAACTGAGTTTTGTATCTGGCTCCCAAGTGAGAGAAAAGTCATACTAACGGAATTATTTTTCCTGTGTACTAACGTAATGTAAATTTACTCAAATACGTATGCGTTGGGTACGAGCCAAGCATATTGTTTTAGAGGAATCTTTCGTAACTTCGTTATTTCTTTCCTATAAAAAGCTTTATTTCGTAATACGGCACAACGACGTATGTGTGTCACGGTTCAGACATGACAGTGTCTTTTATAAATAGCGTTCGTTATACATACGTCGACACGATGTATATAGAATTGTTCTTGTAATTATATCTTAAGAACAAACTGATAGAATTGTAATGATGATAGTAACAACGATGGATCGTACGGCCAATTTCCGCGTGCGCTTGCACGCACGCGCGAGTGTTAAGTAGACACGCCGCTTATTGTATTCGTTCGTCGCACGATTTTCTAAGCGAGACAAGTACAAAATAGTGTAAAATACTTAGCACAGATGTACACACGTACGTACCTCGAAATACGTAGTTATTGTGAATGCGAGTGATTACGTGATCATGATACTTTCAAACACGAGATTAAGTGATATTACTAATATCGCTTGCGCTTTTACGTCGCATTAAACAAGATAAATTGTATCATTAAGATTTGTACCATGCAATATTTGACCGTAATTTCTCAACGAAATTATGCATACTTAATTGCATTTCGATACATAAAGGTCGAATGTGTCAATTAAAATCGTCTCTACCCACCTTTCCCTTTAAAGTGTAAATCGGCTGAAGTACTATATTAAATGTGTAAGAACTATTCCAAACATATATGATAATTTTATGTTTTTAAGATAAAGTCGTACGATTATAACGTATATAACTATTATTATAAATTTATCTCATAAAAAGAGATAAAAGGGGTATAATATTTTAATATAATTTTAAAGTATAATTTCATCTTGTAAAAATATAGAATTGATCTTATAAATGTTATATAAAAAGATAAAATCATATCTCATAATTATATTAAAATTACAGTAAGCTTATCTTTTCATAAGGTAAAATTACATAATAATCGTATATACGTGTGTTATAATAGTCGTATAAAATTTTATCTTACCAAAAGATAAAATTATACATTCAAATAATATGAAAATTATATTTTATAAGATACAAAAACTATAAAGTTGCGGAACTTATTCAAATTGTTTAAATATTTCGCGTGTCACACTATGTTTCACTTGAATTTGCAATGTTTTAAACTGTTGGAAAACTTGAAAAACTTCTCTAGTCCGCTCTAATCACGTTTAAATATCGAGCCATTTAAAAATTAAATGGACACCGTGTGCGCATGTTCGTCGTCTCAATCGCGTCTACGCACTTCCCGCGTGTTAAAGTTCTACAGCTGACAGCTCAACGCGGAGAGTTTATCACGTAATTTGTCCTCGTGAACGTCGCGTGCGACTCCAGTGACGCACTGATCATCACTCGCGTCGTGTATCGACACATTCATCGTCAATATCACGGGAATTTGTTCAGCCATGAGCGCAGCGGTCGGCATCCAAATGTAAGACGCACCTAACCTCGAAAAAAGTTCAGACACGGTCGTAACGGCTTGAACGTCGTGAATGTGGCTGCTGTCGACCGTATCGTGGTGACGCGAGCGATCATATCACGCGGAAGAAGCACATCCGGCAAGCATCGTCTTCCGAAGTCGCGAGTCCGCGAATATCGGGCTCGTCCGCGCGAATGGTGGAAGGAGCAACGATCTTCGAAGAGTTCAGCCTCGTTGGCTTATTAATGGCCGGCTAAAGAGCGTACGCGACACGGTGTGACTAATGGTCGCGTGTGAATCGAGAGTCGCAAATGCTCTCGGCGGTATGTATCGATGTTGTTATTTGCGCGAATGAGTGAACGAGCGAGAGGGCGAATATGGGAGTCGCGCCGAAATTACGCGAGTCCGAGTCTCCGTGTAATATATCGTCGCATAACACCGTAGGCCGACAATCAGCCGTATATCGCCGCGATAAGAACCGTCAAACAGCTACGAAGAACATTGCGTTCCGCGTGAATACACGCACGCGATATGGCAGCGCGCGCGTCACGCTAGCTCACTCGTTACATTAATTAGTGAGAGTCAGTGTCTCGTTCAAGCAGATAGAGATAGAGAGAGAGAGAGAAAGAGAGAGAGAGAGAGAGAGAGAGAGAGAGAGAGAGAGAGACAAGAGCCCACACCCGTCGACTCTCCGAGGTGAGTCAAGGAAGGAAACCTTCTTCCTTATCGATGACAACAGGTGTTGCTACATATTCCATGGTCTGTCTGTCTCTTCTTTTCTTTCTCGGCGCCGGATTAACCGCTGCTATCAGCTGAGGTTTTCATCGTTATGCTAATAAACGACGCGGACCTTGAAAAACACATTGCGATTGTTCACAGTCACTCGTGCATCGCGATTAATTCGCTTTGTCTTTCTCTTTCTCTCTCTCTTTTTCTTGAAAAATAGAGGGAGAGAGAAAGAAAGAGAGAATAGTCAGACGTCGCATAGTAAACGTCGCGGTAAGTCTGTGTATGTGAGAGAATAAGTGTGTCGACGGTATTTTGGGATTGCGTGGAGCCGACAAGTTATTAGGCTAACTTGTTTGTTTATTTCTGTTATCTGATGCACATTATAAAGAATCACTTGAATTTACGGCGGAATACATTGTCATACACGGAGATAAAGCGCAATGCATCTCGCCTCTTACAGAGTAGCAGCTCCGATTACGATCTCCGTACAATGTACTTTGTGTCTACCACGGGTGCAACCTCCGCGATAACCGCGAAGTAGATCTGGCGATTGTATAATGAGCCACTCTAGAGGAACTCGTGTGCGATATTGAAATTGATGCAAAGGTGGACGTTCTGAGCGATACAAGATGCGACAGTGTTGTTTGAACCATCGGCTCCTGCAATGGCTTCTCTTTCTGATTCTGTGCGCTGCGTATGGCCGCGCGGATATCTTGGTGTTTTCCGCGGAGGCGAGACACCAAATCGAGGAGGAATTTCGAGATATGCCCGCCAGATTTGGAGGTTTAATACCGACCGATGGAATTAAGGTATGTCTTCAATTCGTCTGGTTTTCTCATGTCTGTTCTTTTTGACTCAACTCAGAGGAGTAGACATGGTAGCGACAACTACATAAGTGGTAACTACACAAGTTTTATATATATAATCTATATATATATAGTTCAATATACTATTTTATAGTTAATAAAATTAAAACCGAATGATCACAAGAGTTATATAGCTCTCATAATCATCCAGCTTTAGTTTCGATAACTACAGAATAGTTGTATTATAAAATAATAGTGTAAGTGACAACTGTACAAGTTTTGCATGTATAATTAAAGTATGTAGTTTGATAAACTATTTTGTAGTTGTATTGTGACTAAAGCTGAATAATTAAGAGAACTATATAGCTCTCGTAACCATACAGCTTTAGTTGTACTGATTATAAAGTAGCCTATTAGACTACACATAGAAAGATATCATATAAGATATAAAATATACTGCTGAGAAATACGATTATTTGCTTAATTTGCTTCATTTAAAGTGATGATTATCTTCACTAGATACAATTTTCTTGTCTTAAAGTCTTAAAATATATCTTGTCATAAGTCTTAAAATATATCATAAATTTTAGGAAAACTCATCATTGTGTACACAAAAGAGGAACTTATCTTTCTTACAAGAATATTGCAAAACTTTATTGAAGAAAAAGTTGATTCGACCATATGTAGTTAGCATACTAAATTTTTATTTTAATTTATTATTCTTGATTGAAATACTAAATTTATTAGGATTCAAAGTCTATTAGGAATAGTTTAATGCTTATGACTTGTAATAGATTAGCGGATATATAAACTTGTGAAATATTGAAGCAAGCAACATATACTTGAATACAGTATATATTTGTGTGTGTGTGTGTGTGTGTGTGTGTGTGTGTGTGTGTGTGTGTATACACATTAATTCATACTAAACTTGTCTGACTATAGTTGTCACCTATATAGCTGCTATCATCATGTCTTTTTCTCTGAATGTAGCGCTATACTAGAACTTTGTTCCTTTTCCTTCCAATGCTAGGTTATACACATTTATGATTTTAATGGCCAAAAGTACAATCTAGTCGAGTTGAAAAGGACAGACTTTATATATCAATATGATAAATTTGGTTTATATACATGCACTCACAGTTCTGTGATTATACCAGGGCATGGTAGTCTATTCCGATCCCCCTAATGCGTGCCATGAGATACAGGGTCCGCCAAATAATATCAGTTACAATAATAATTGGATAGTTTTAATACGACGTTACAATTGTAGCTTCGAAATAAAAGTTCGAATGGCGCAAAAAGCTGGATACGATGCTGCTATTATACATAACGTGAACAGCAATGAATTAGGTAAGTGGCCGCGTGTTAATCATTGTAATGATTCAATTGCCACGTTTATCTTTGTGTTGATAAGAAAGGAGAGATTTAAATCTTTATCCCGAAAAGATAATTCATCTCGCTTGTTTCAGAACCGATGTCGGCGAAGGATCCAATAGGAATTTCGATACCGTCAGTGTTTGTCAGCGATGTTACGGGAATAGTTCTCAAAGAAAATTATTTGTACAACCAGCAGTATTTTGTATTGATTAACGATGATCTGCCGTTCAATATTAATACACATCTGCTTTTGCCTTTTGCCATTGTTGTCGGAATATGTTTTCTAGTCATGCTTATTTTTATGGTAAGTTGCGATTAGAGCGCAAAATCTATCGCGTAATATTTCGCCTAGCTCTCGTATTGATCGTTCGATGGTTCGGTGGTTTACGGGCTGTGCAGATTGTTAGATGCATAAAGGACAGAAGACGACAACGGCGGCACAGGCTACCTAGTTCCAGTTTAAAGAAGATTCCTACACACAAGTACACGAAAGGTGATCCGTATGAGACGTGTGCCATTTGCTTGGACGATTACGTGGAGGGAGAGAAATTACGAGTTTTACCATGTGCACATGGTGCGTATCTCTGTACATAAATCGCGAATATGAGGCCGATGTCTAGTGAGATTCTTATGATTCTGTAACGATTATATTGTAAATGTTTGAAAATTTAAACTAATTTAAGTATTTCGAAAGTTAGAAAGTAAGAAACTCCAAACCCGACTATAATCGTCACGTGCACGTTTTGACTAACAGCGAATTATCGAAACGAAAATAGTTCATTCTAGCTAATCAGAGTATCAAGTTGCTAATAATGCATTAATAAATTTCAGCTTATCATTCAAAGTGCATCGATCCATGGCTGACAAAAAATCGAAGAGTATGTCCCGTCTGCAAGAGAAAGGTTCGTTGGCGGATGCTCCGGACTATCTCAGAGTTTGTAGCACTACAGTAGACACCTGTATAACGCGGGAGAGGGTGATACCGTTACGTGATATCGAGTTATACAAAACTTTCATATAAAATTCAAAGTTATTTTGTTTATTGTAAAAAAAAAAACGTTCACTTTCTCTAACGTCACTACAGCGAGATATGCTAGATGTCGCGTTATACAGGAGTGATACTGTTTTATATGGCTTGTCGCACCTTTTTGACCGCGTTGTACGGGGTTGTACTGTAAGATCTGTGTGCCACCTAGAGAGAGGACTCTCGCTCTAAGACTGATTGTTAAGAATAAATCCTGACGATAGTCATCGAGACTTACTCTCTCCTACCATATCGCACAGGTTTTTACGGCTGATGAGCAGGTAGTGACCGACGAGAGTGATTCAGATGCCGATGACACGACACCTCTGATTCGCGACGGTCATCATGGTGCGTGCGAATGTTCTCTTCTAGGATCGATAAACTAATTGACGTTTCTGGCGATTTAGTGGTGTTACGTGACGATAAAAAAAAAATTATTCTTCCAGGCACGCAAGGAGGAACGTTTACGCGACAGAGGGAGAATCCCTTCAACAGAGCCAGGAGGACCCAGACCAGGCAGGATAGTAACTCTAGCGTTAATAGCTCGGATTCCGAGCAATCCTTCGCTACCGACGACAGGGTCAGTACTAGCGCCGGTGAGCCATCCAGTGGCACCGCTTTTATGGTATCCGATACCCACAGCATAAACGGTGAGATTCAATGCTAATTCTATTCGCGTTTTTCGCATGCGCCGTACGCGTGCGACAAATATTCACAATGTGTCTCTTTCCATCTCTACCTCTCTCTCCCTCTCTCTCTCTCTCTCTCTATATATATATATATATATATATATATATATATATATATATATATATGTATGTATATATGCATATGTATACATATAACTTTCTCTTTCTCTCTCTTATTCGATCTATTTAGGCGAGCCACAGGAACTACAACGTTCAGTTAGCGATAGTAATTTATACGTGGGCGCTCAAGAGTACCCAGCATCTGTTGTACAAATCGTACCAGCACGGAACACGAGGGCTTCGTTAAACTCCGCGACATCGAATTCCGATTGCACGATCGCAATTCCGGCCGCCGGTTCCAGCAGGAACGACGTCATTACATAATGGCCTGACATCGTCTGCGACCGTCGTCGTCGCATGTTACGAACCGTGCGTGTCTTGCGGGTCGGTGGACGTTAATAGAAGTGACAGGCATACAATGAGGATGGATAATCCGAAAGTAGGTAGTATTTTTAACGTCTGCGAGTCACCATACTTCTCTCAGATAATGATATTATGACTTTGCTTTATGCCAAATATTCTTTCGCGCTGATGCGTCCAGTATACACACTCACACACATACACACATATATACACATATCTGATGGGTTTACGTTATATTATATTATCCTTTATTGTTTTTCTTTTCCTGCGTCAAATAATGCATACACTACTGACTACTATATATATATTCACGGGATCGATGATGATCTGGTTTCTTATTACGTGATCGCGACACTGTTCGGAAAACATTCATTTTTTAAATTTAAATTTGAAATATGAACAAGTGTACACTTTGATAAGGCAAACTGATTATACAACATATTCTTTATGAGATCAAAAGATATCAGTGACGTTACTTTATTCTCCGATTTATCGGAATTCCTGGTCAAAACTCGTTTTCAATTATTATGTAGGTAAGACTGCGAGCTCTAGTTCACTGTTTAATGATTTATATTATTTCGTACATTTAACTTTAAGGACCACTTGGCCTACTTGATTTGCGCTCCACGAGATTGAAAAATTATTGAAGAAATTGCGTTCTTATCATTTAGTTACCAAGCCGTTAAGCACGATATAGGATGCATAAGCGATTAGTTTACAGCAATTACAGCGGTTTACGTTAACGGCGTGTGACGAGCGCTGGGTGATAACGCAGAGAGTGACGGAAATAACTTTGTTGGCTATATATCGGCTCTGTGTAAATATTATTTGTTAATATATAACAATCAAGAGACCAAAAATATACACACGAATTTCTCTCAGTGCAGGACGTAAGATATCGTTCGTAGTTGCGGCAGATAGTGGACGATTGCACCGAGATGGTGAACATTTTAATGATGTAATTACTTGCAACTTACATTACTTTAGACACTAAGTTGATCAAGTTGAATCTTTAGTGTTAAGTTTTACGGGAGATTTATTGTTATCCAAAGTATACTATCGAACTACTACTACTACTACTATTACTACTACTACTACTACTATTATTACTACTGGACCGTTTTATATAAAAGGTAGAATAGTACTTATGAAATGGGCTGATACAATACAACGTGCTGACAGTTGTCGCACGTAAATTTCGCTACTGTCATAAATGACGTTTTCATTCGATTTCTAATGAACGCGACGAGACAACGGGGACTAAAATCACGTTTTAATGAGAGGCAATAGCACATTATTTCAATCAAATGCAGCTATCCGCGCTAACGCTCATGGCTGTATTACCTCATCGCAAAGTGGATAGATCTGCTCGTATGGAGATGTTGATGAAAGAGAGCCGCGAGAACATATCGAGCGGTGAACCGTATTTTGTTGCTCGTATATTAAAAACATGTACACGAATATGACTCAGTTCTTGGGAAAAGTGAAAATAATGCTTGTGAACGCATCAAGTATATCAACGCGCACGGCGTGACGGCAACGTGGTAGGATTGTAAAAAGATATGTAAATAGCATTGGAGGATTCTATTATATAAACGCGATACGCGAAAGATATTTTTATTTGTTTTTATAATCGTCAAATCGGGACACAAGTATTTGCTATTATCTTATTGTTTAACGATAGATGTAACACTAATAAAAATAAAACATATTTATATTTTCTATTCTACCATATAAGACTAACATCTCCTAGTCACTCGCTGACGAGCGATCCGCGGAGTGATGCATTTGTGGACAATCTGAGTATAGGAGGCTAAAGTTTTCGAGCAACCTACGAATCAGGGAATGTCATCGGCTACGAAATAAGCCAAGAAGAATCTGAAGGAATGTCATACCAGATTCGGCGATTTTTCTAAGAGAAACCGATGGAATTAGAAAATTTATAGAACCAGCGAACTCCTAGGTCAAGTTCGCTCGAATAAAATCCATAGAACATAGAAGAAACGCGACAATCCCCAAGACCAGCTTTGAGAAGTCCAAGAATGCTCACAAAATGCAGGAATTGCGAGGCCCGAGAGCCATTGTTTCGAAAATCGAAAAAACACAGACATGTCGCGAGGAAGCGAGAAGAAGAAGAAGACAAGAGTCCGAGGGAAAATCTTCGAAATAAAGAAACCACGGAGAGAAGATGAGAATTTCAGCGACCTCAGGGGGCTTATCCCTACCGAAAACTAGAACCCAACGCCTCTCTCGGCTGCATCGTGTCCACGCAAACGTCACCATGGGTCAACTAAGTCTCCCTCCCGCGAAAAACAGTGAGTCGGGCTTCGCCCATGAGCTCGACGAGAGGGAGGAAAGGCAAGAGGACGAGCCTGAAGACAGCAGCGGCGGAGAGAGGAAGCAGAAGAGGACGATTGGTAGCGCGACCACGTCGGACCAGAAGGAGCACTAGTGGGTGAACACTTCGCAGCCAAGGGACGGCGCGGAGTGGCCGCACGTGACGGCACAATGCCGCTCGGAGTTCGCGTCCTTGTCGCCGCCTGGAGACGCGTACACACGTCCGCGGCAGTAAGAGACGGCTGTGCTGTTTTACCAGTTCTGTCCCCGGACCACTTCACCGCCGCCACTACCATCACTACCACCACTACCACTGTCGTCGCCACCGCCACCACCACCACCCCCGACAGCCATCGAGGGAGGTCGTCCTCTCCACCTTCGCTATCGCAGCAACCCCGATGTGACCCTCTAACGGCCCGTGCTCCCTCCCTCTATCACGTCGGCCTCTCGACACGTTGTAGTCCTCATCGTCCTTCTCCTCTACCGCCGCCTTCGCCATCCTCTTCTCCCTCACCTCCTCTCTGGTTCTGTAGTCTTCATAAGCGGACTGCGAGATCGCGATCGCGACGAACGCGGGTTCGTCTTGCCTTCCCGTGGATCGTCGCGGTTGTAACGACGCGGAACGACGCGAGGGAGAAGGGAAGAAAGGGAGAGGAGAATAAACGTCTCGCGAGCATTTGCATCGAGCGAAAAGCATCAAGACCCCAACTTCTCTCAGATCCCACTGGTATACACGACCCCGTGGCACCTTATACATATACTCGAGATGATGTATCGCTTATGTAACGGGGACGGGCGTACTCGGAGCGCCGGCGAAGTACGTGTACCATGAATCGTTCCTCTCGTGAATCGTGTGCGGTGCGGCGTGCCAAAAGGTTTTAACGGCAAGAGAAGGAGAGGAGAAGCAGTAGAGGAGGAGGTGGACGTAGGAGAATGGGGTGCTTTCGGGGGTTGGCCGCGGATGGACCGAGCAACAACGAGACGGGCAAGCTGTCCGCGTGGCTAACCCATCGCTACAGCTGGTCGCGTATTATCGATTCGCGAAAATTTCTCTTCGCTCACGGTCATGCGCAAGCCCCATTTCTACCTTGAGATACTCAAGGGAGAATACGGGTCGCGTACGCAACGTAACTGTGCCGATGAGGTGTCGCGTGTGTCCCAGCGTGCGTGCAGCCGCACCGCGACAGCCAGCTCGACGCTGCGCTCTGAGCTGGCTGTCCCAAAGAGGACAACGCGTGCTGAGTCCGTCAAGATTGAAGTCTTCTCCCGCGAAGAGATCTCGCGTCTCGGAAGATCAGAACTTGAAAGACGGCAACTTGTCCGACAATAATAACAATCTAGAATTATTTGCCTTTTGTTGCAGATGTTCGCATTTTGAGAGTCTAATTCGACATCTTCGTGAATTCATCAGTTTTGTGTTTCGTGCCTCTCCGTACACTGAGAGAGAAAATGCTTCATCTATAAGTAAATTATAATTATTTTTTATACCAAATGTTCTTTTGGTGGTTTTAACACAAAATTATCACTAATATTATAGTAAAATTTAATAAAAACTGACTTTTCTGACCATAATTTGTAAAACTGATTTCTCTATGTGATTATGTATTAGTCACGAATAACAAATGTTTTCTTCTCGGTATATGCTCGATTATACTTTTGTACCCTCGAATAATAAATGATAAATTATGATAAAGATGATGGATGAGGTTTGAAATGAAAGTATATGTTGTTGAAGAAAGTTATGTGGGTTCAACGATATTTTTCATCATTCGGATGACTTTTCAAATGCTCTAGAGATGCATTTAGCCATTGATTTCGGTTTCAGGCTTCGTAAGGATTAGAGAGAATAATATGACCCTGCGAAAGCGCGCTCGGAAGCTACCATTTAAATCTCGGTTCCTGCATCCCTCAGCGTGTCACCCTTTCCTCACTCCTCACTCTTTCTCTCAGCTGATCTGCGGAATTTAAATAGCCGGACGGAGCAGCTGTTTTCGCGAAAAGACGCGTACATAAACGAGGACAGCTCCTCGTACGCGTATGATTTCGCTTTCCGTCCAGTCAATATCGTCAGATACAGCAAGTGTAAGTAGACATTTGACTCAGCAACTCTTTTACTTTAGCTTTGCGACAGTGAATGTACGATTGATCAATTTTTTATGTATAAGATACTTCATACGGAGTAAGAAGCTTAGCGAAACATGAAATGTATTATTCGTCATCATTTAATGCGAAGATGTCCAATTAAAAAAAGAAAATGAATAAACCACGGCAAATTTAATCATTTTAAGGATACCATTTCGAATAAGGTTCTTGATGATGATACAAATTTTTTTGTTGGACGTTTTTGCGAGAAATAACCCGTTCCCCAAATAGCATTTTGCATTACACGATAATACTGTGTTATAGTTACTAAGAGATAATACAGCAAATTATTGACATCCCCTCGGTCACAGATACATTAAAGAAAAAAAGAAAATACCAGTTCTCCATGCGACTAGAATTGCATTTAAATTTTTTGTCTGCATTTAAGGATTCCAAAAGAGAACTTTATAACTCAAACTCTGATCTATTTCCATTAGTCGCAAGGAAAAAGACTTTCCTAAAGCGTCAATGGCTAAAATCAATAATTGCGCGTCTTATCCTAACGTAAATATACTGAGAAAAAGAATGATCTAACTAAAATTATAATTATTTTTTACCTTAACCATATTTTTCATTGTTCTAACATAAATAATAGTTGCAATATACATGTAAGATTATATTTAACGTTATAATGATATTTAAATTCCCTGTATCTCGCCGTGGCCATGTTGGATTTGTGAAGCGAGGAATAACACGTTGACGAAAGTTGCATGCTATTTCTAAATAAAGATAAGTACGGACGAAGAAGTACTTGTAAAATTTTCCGAAAACTATCCCTTTCCTCTGATGATCAGTAAATAGTTATGTAATAAATGGTGAAATTAAACATGCAGACAAAACAAACTCATTTTATCAATTATTATATGACTATTTATTGATCATCAAGATAAATGGATATTTTTCCGATAATTTTACAAGTATATTCAAGCAATCTCAAATGTTCTTTCGTCCATATTTATCTTCATTCAGAAATGGCATGCAATTTTTGTCAATATGTCATTTCTCGCTAGTGGTGTCACAAATCCGACATAGCCGGCGAGATATAAGGAGCTTTAATAAAAGAAATGGTGTTTTCTTTTGATCATAATTTATAATAATTATTTCTCTGTGATTATATAGTTACAAAAGTCAAACATTTTTTCTCGGTATAAAAAAGTTTTACATATATTGAAATTATAGGATCTATAATAGTCTTCCTCTATCTCTCTTAACTTTCGTCTCTCTCTCCCTCTCTCTATAATATTCGAACACCGCCACTCTCTCCTAGAAGCCAGCGATTTTCAGTTGATTATCGCCGAATCGGCGATGCTCCTTCACTGATAAGCGCGATATCGTGCGCGCGCGTTCGCGCTGGCTCCGCGAGAATCTCATTCTTCCGGACGCTCGAAAGACTATCAACGACGGCTCTATCGTTCGAGAGCAGGCTGAAGGAGAAATAGGTGGTGCGAGGCACCATCATCGTTCCTCGCTATCGGAAGTAGAGTCGAGTCGAGACGAATGCGTCGTCAGACCCAGGCCGTGCGCGACTCGATCTCCCGTGGCTCCTGACTCTCCTCTTCTCTCGTTCTCCCCCCCTTCCGTCTTTCTCTCTCACTCTCTCTCGATTCGACTCGGCCTCTCGACCTCGTCGACGCCGATCGAAGTCGAAGCGTATATAACGCGCGCCGCGGCGAGTGGTCGTGGTCGTGGTCGCCGTCGCCGCTGCCACCACCACCACCGCCACCACCGCCACCACCACCACCATCATCATCACCACCACTACCACCACCACCACCACCACCACCACCACCATCACCATCACCGCCGCCGCCACCACCGCCACCACCGCCGCCGCTGCCGCCGCCGCCGATATATTCGGGTCGTTCGGACGGTCGCTCGAATCTCGGAACGAGCACAAATCCATACTGCGCCGCGCGAGAGTCGAGGATCGTACTCGGTCGGTTTCTCTCTTCTCTTTTTTTCGGTGAGCAACGCGTTCGTCGGCGCGAACCGAGGGCGCGAGCGAGAAAGAGATGAACGAGACGTGGGGATGATGAAGAAGAGAAGGGGTCGCGGGGAAGTCACTAGGAAAAAGACGAAGGCTGGCGAAGAGCTCTCCGCGGAGGCGGGATTCGGGTGTCGGAGGAGGGGCAGGAGGGGGAAGGGTGGCAGGGTGGGCAGAAGAATCAGCGTTCGCGTGGAACGGAAGGTGATCGTGTGTGTAGCGCCATATGCGTCGTGGATAGGCGGAAGCACGTAGAGGGAGAGATCGAGGGGAAAGAACGAAAGAAAGAGAGAGAGGAGTAGAGAAATAGAGAGAGGGTGACGGGGGGTTTAGTGCAACTCCAAGCGCGAGAGAGATAGGACTCATTTGCAGGAAGAACAGGGAGAGAGAAAGAGAAAGAGAGAGAGAGAGAGAGAGCGAGCGAGCGAGCGAGAGAGAGATGAATAAACAGAGAGAGAGAGAGAGAGAGCTGAGGGCGAAGGAAGACGGAAAGGAGGCGGCGAGCGGAAAGGGGTGAGCAGTCTCGGGGGTGGGAGACCGAGGAGGGTTGCGCGGGGTGAATAGGGGTTGGAGAGGGGCACAGAATACGGGGGTGCGGAAAGGAAGGGTCGCGGGGGGACGAAAGCGCTCGAAGCCGTCGCTCGTTCCCGGACGGGGAGCGGCGCGAGAACGAAGATGGCGACCTGCGCGATGACGCCCAACCCGTAGTTGTCGTAGTCGTCATCATTGTCGACGACTCGCGCTCACTACGCCAACGAGAGATGCTTAGGATGAACACAGAGAGCGCAGGATATCGTAAGAAGATGATCACGCTCGACGACGACGAGCCGTTCGTCAAGCGGACGAATCTCCGTCGTAATCGGTACCCTCCTCCAGAGAAGGGAACCGCATCGCCACCACGGGCGCAAGGACGAGGACGCAGGTGGCGCGACTTTCACGTCCGCGAGTGGAAAGAATCCGCCCTGCAAATCTCTCCTCGCGGGGGTGAGAGCGAGCAAGCGAGAGAGAGAGAGAGAGAAGGAAGAAGAGAGATAGAGATAGAGAGAGAAAGAGAAGAAGGCAGATGGAGGTTGCGTCGGGGGTTGATAGCGGAGAGAGAGGAGGATGAACGCGCGCGAGGGCGCGTGAGACAGAGAGAAGAAGATTGTAGATAGAAAGGAGCGAGAGAGAAACTCGAACACACACAGGATAGAAGGCGCGCGAGGGTGGACAGAACGGAGTAAGCGGGCAGCGGACCGGGGGTTGCGAAAGGGGGGTGGCGAATGAAGGGGGTGCGAAGGGGCGGACGGCGGAGTGGTGCGTGTGCGCGCGCGCGCTCGGCAGCGCGACAGCGGAGAGACACGGTCCGCGAGAGAGCGAGGGCGCCCCGAAGTTTTCGACGAGTCTCTCCAAGAGGGATCCTCGGGTACGTCCGTGTTACGAGAGCTAGCCGACACGCTAGCGCGCAGTGCCTGGTGTCGGCGGGTCGCGCTTTTCCGGTGTTTCTTCTTCTTCTTCTTCTTCCTCCATCTCTTCTACTACTACTTCTTTTACTTCTTCTTCTTCTTCTCCGTCGTCGGTGTCGACACGCGCGCGCGCGCTCGGGTCGCAAGTGGTGTGTACATGTTGGTGTGTGTATGTGTGTGTCGTCCTTAGCCTGGTGCGCTCG
>NW_022639455.1:3384320-3393231 GCF_010583005.1 Odontomachus brunneus | reverse complement strand
GAGGAGGAGGAGGAGGAGGCGGCGACGACGGCGGATCAGGGAACCGCGAGGGTGTCGGAGTCGACAAGCCGCGTAGTACGCACAGGAGCTACTACAGGCTACTCCTCTTCGTGCTGTACCTTCTAGCGTGGCCCTTGCTGTGCTCGACCAGTGCCTCGGGTCACCTCGCCTCGACCTTCGCGCAGAACCCGACCCTCGCGCACGCCAAGAACCCCGCGCAGCGTAACGCCACACCGTTGTACACCAACCTGTTTTCGTCGTCGACGGTCGTCGTGCACCAACACCAGCAACCGCAACAATATGTTCAGGGTAGCGATTACAATACAGACGACAGCGAGCGTCATCGTCATCACCAGGAGCAGCCAAAGCAGCAGCCGCAACAGCAGCGACAGCAGCAAGAACAGGCATCACAAGAGCCAAGGCAGCAGGAAAGGAAGGAGAAGCGGGAGCAGGTGGATCAAGAGTCCGAGGTTTGGGACCCTCATGAGGAATACATCTGGGAGGTGAACCAGCTGAATCCTTGGCTGTCGGCCTGCGACCTGGCGGGACCAGCGCCGGCCGATCTTCAGGGTAGCTGTGGTCCACCGGAGGTGCCGAAGAACTGCCCGCTGCCGTGCGCCACGACGTCGCGGGACGTTTTCCGCGAGGTAATCGACGGGTCGAGAGTCAGCGGCGACGCGAGCACGACGACGATGTCGTCGTCGGCGACCACGACGACGACCACGACGACGAGAACGACGTCGACGATGACGAGGACGACGATAAAGACGAAGACGAAGACGGGGGTCGAGAGCGGCGATCGACATGGAGCGTATACCGAGGAGGCGGGCGTACGGACGGCCCCGGAACAGTGCCTTTTTTATCTCGAGGAGTCGCACAAGAGGGACATCTGTCGGGACGATTTCGGCCGGGCCAGTACGCGAAGTTTTTTAACCCCAAGGGAGAATCGATATTGGTTCATGAGCGGGTTGCGTCTGCGGCATTGCTGCGAGCACGCGGTGGTCAACGCCCTGGCGCCCGGCAAGGGCGGCCCGCTCAACGACGTGCTAAACGGTGGCCTCAAGTGCGCCGATGCCCTGGACAAGCTGTTGCTCGTCGATGCCCTGGCCGCGAGGCTGCATTGCGAGTTCGAGGAGGTACTGGCGCGCTACGATTGCGCCCAGCCGTACTCCGTCATCCACAACTGCACCCATTGCAAGGTGAGTCAGACTTGTTCTTGCAGCGTAACCGGGCGTTCGTTTAGCAGAGCCCTCGAGCGTGATCCGCTCGAGCCGTTTCGTCAAAAGAGAGTGAGAGTGAGAGAGAGAGAGAGAGAACCGATCTAAGATGGAGTATCGAGAAATGGAACGATATTGGATAGATGGTCAAGCTGGATAGATAAATTTCTCGGAGAGGGAGCTCGCCCGGCTAGTGCTATTCGCAAAGATGAATGATTCATAAAGTTCTGAGAACATGGGCTTGGCGCGCAATTGGAAACCCACCGTCAAATTTTAATACTTTCGGCAAACTTGAGCGAAAAGGATGTAAGGATACTTTGGAAATTTGTTAGTTCCACGTGACTGATTCGCTCCGCGATTGTTACGCTCGAGGGCCTACAGACTTAAGTCCGTCGATTCGAGAAAAGCCGGCGGAGGAATAGCCAATGTGTATCTATATAATTCCGTTTTTGCGAACTTGTTAATCAAAATATTAATCGTTTCTATATTGTGGATATCAGCTTTATCTTCATTATGCGTCCAATCAAAACGTCTGAAGTTTCACTCCATTTTACGAACAATCTCCTGAATCTTCATAGAGATTCAGCGGAGCAAAAGCTGTTGCAAAACCTGCCAAATCGCTCATTGCGAAAGCGTATGTGTCGCTTTGAGTATTTCGCATTCACGTGACACGCCGGTTCATACTCGCACTTGCGTCGAGGTGCATAAAGTCCCGAAATTGGACCGATGCCATCCACGAAATAAACGGCTCACACGTTCGAGCGATAATTCGCGGACAATTAAGCGATCAAGACGTCGTGCGTGCGGTTGTATGTACGTCTGTCTGTGTATCAGATTGTGCGTTGCTCGAAACGCGAAGGAGTTTCGCGCGTTGCATCGCAGTTGGGAGATGCGAGCGAGGAGACGTTCGTCGGGAATTTTCATGGACTGGTTCCGGAGGTTTATCGTGCTCGCGTCTAACGCGGGGCGCACTGAATTTACGAGAAATTTATATTTCACCCTGAGAGCCACGACGTCTCGAATCTCTCTCTTTCTCTTTCTCTTTCTCTCTCTCTCTCTCTCTTGACGCGGCGGGGGTTCCACGAGGAAGTAAAGTGGACGGTCTCGCGACGAGGCGTTTTACGCCGTTTGGCGTTATTCAGCGAGCGCGTAAATTATGCGGAGCCGTATTACGTATTATAATCCAATATGATGCATCCCTCGAGTCTCCAGATTCGTATAACCGGGCGAAAAGATTCCGCGGGCTCTTCGAGGAGAGCCCTGAGGAGAGCTCTGCTGCCACTGCCTGCGCCGCAGCGAACGTTTCTTAACGCGTAAATCTTCGCCTGCTCTCGCGCGTGTACATCTTTGCAAACATAAATCTCGAAATATACGCGAACCGTCGGGACCGCGGCTTCTCGAAAACGCGGCATCTCACGAGCAGATCTCGGATACACGCGTATCTCTGAATTTTTCCTTCTCGCTTTGCCATTCTTTTTGAATTTCGTTGCGCGCCCGCGCCTTTGTGAATCTTAATTACCATAATCAGCGCGTTATCTTAACATCGTGTTGCACAGATAGACATATGCATTTTTCTTTTTTTCTTACCTTCTCTACTAAATACTTTTTTTTTCCTTTCATATATATCTCAGATTTTTACCTTCAGATGCTCCCATTGTCCAGGTAGATTTTCACGATTATCACGACATGGGACAATCGATATTATAAACTTTATGATTTTTCAACTACATTTATGTTGAAACAAGATATAATGTACTAAATTCATAATTACTTTTGCATCTTGTGATAATGTAAATTTTTTGTTATGTAATGCACGGCACCAAATTGATATATATTAAAAATAAATTTTAATAAAATTTACTAAAATTTTGTTCACAAAATTAGAAATAACAAATAATTCTTTTTTACTTTTGCATCTTGTGATAATGTAAATTTTTTGTTATGTAATGCACGGCACCAAATTGATATATATTAAAAATAAATTTTAATAAAATTTACTAAAATTTTGTTCACAAAATTAGAAATAACAAATAATTCTTTTTTACTTTTGCATCTTGTGATAATGTAAATTTTTTGTTATGTAATGCACGGCACCAAATTGATATATATTAAAAATAAATTTTAATAAAATTTACTAAAATTTTGTTCACAAAATTAGAAATAACAACTTTACTAATTGAAAAATTATAATAAACTTTTAGTAAATTTTAATAGCTTTAGTAAATTTATTGCAATAAAATTAAGTTTTGCTTTTAGTAAATTCAATAATTTAATTTTTAAAAAGTTGCAAATTTTTATATTACATTTTACATGACATATTGTCTTGAGAAAATTTTGATGATTTCTTTCGTATTTCTTTTTCTTATTCTTTTTTATATGAACATGAGTGCCACATGAAAAACTCATAAAGGATGCAACCCTTACTAGTAAAATTATTGTCAAATATATATACATCTTTCTACCTGGGTACTCGTCCATCTCTCGTACATGACAGTAGAACGTTCACGGCGCGACACGACGTGACATTTCTTAAGACTTCCTACCTGCGGGACCCTGGATTGATAACATCAAGAAAACGCATGGCAAAATTCTTTGCAGGCCATTTCCAAATTAAAAAAACATCTTTATTTGAACACATCAGATCGCTTGTGCATAATCGCTAAACGCATACCGAAAACTATTTTTTTCCCTTGACAGTCAATAATTAGTCATAAAATTAACGTGACATGCGATCTCCCCCTTTAACCTACCTTTCCTCACGATTTCGCGTTAATTTTAAAGCTATTTATTGGCTAATTTATTGACTCAGGAAAAAAGAATAATTTTTGGATAAATCTGAAATATTTTTTCAAACAAACATCTTATCTAAAAATGGCACGCAAGAATGTTTGCCATGCGTTTCTTCTGAGATCATCAGTCTAAGGGTATCAGTGGGACCAAGATCCTTAAGAAAGTGATCTTCTTTCGGGATCGGTCGCAAATTGCAAAATGGACTCAACCGGCCGCCTCTGTTCGACTCGACGACGGCGCGCGCGGCCTGTCGATAGATAGACCGGCCGGTCTACGACAGGCAGGACTAATTTCCAGATCGCGAGAATGGAAATCGTGGGCGTGCGACGCCACGCCGAGAGTAAGCACTTTGTCGCCGTTGTCGTCGAATGAGTTAACGAACAGGTGTTCCTCGTCCGGCCGATAACGCCGCTGCATAAATTGCCGTTGCGCGGTGATCGTCTACTTTCTCTCTCTCTCTGTCTGTCTTTCTCTCTCTCTCTCATTCAGCGTCAAAACTATTTACAACGAGAGAACGAGAGGAAGTCCCGTCTTCCTCCGTGCGCGACAGAGCAGACGAGTTCGCGCAACAACTCACAATGAGCGGCAATAGAAGGCCGCATTATGCAGTCGCGGCCGCCCGTACTGCTTCGTACTGAGAATCGTGTTTCATTCGCGAAACTGCGAATACCGTCCGGCGATGGCTCGTTATTGTGGCGGATCTGTATTTTTGCGCGATCGCAATCGCACGGGAATGGCCTATCAGTCCATGGTCCACGTGCATGGTCAGCCTCGACCAACTTGATTCGCTCCATCGTCTCGGACGTGACGCGACCGCAAGTTCGTTAGTCGCATAAAAACGCATGCGAGGGAGACAGAGGTAGATAAATCAATGCTTATAAACATTCTAAGGTTAAGAAACATCCACCTTAGTTAGATGTATAAAAAAATTATGAAGATAGAAAATTATGAACATTATTAGAGAAAGAGAGAGAGAAAGAATATATATAACCAAAAATAGAAATTAAGAATTGCTGTTAAACTAGAAGAAGAATAATGAAGTAAAGTAGAAAAGTAGAAATATAATAGACAAATTAATTTGTTATGCGCTCTGGAAAATAAGTTCCCCGCAAGCGCAGGAAAAAACAAAACTAATATAGAATGCAATTGTTATACAACTACAGAAATTCAGACTGTATCAGGCAAAAAGAAAGTAGAAAATAGGAAATAACGTACAACTATAAATAGATAACGTGATATAAATAGATAGAGACATAATAGATAAGTAGATAGATATAGATAGATTAATTTAACTCTTAAAAATCAATTTAGCTCTTAAAGAACTTAATCCTGAAAAAATGCGTATAAAAAACGCAACTAGTAAAAAATAGCACAAGTAGCAAGTAAAATTGCCGTTTAATTAATTTTAGGCCCATAAAACTTGAACTTTTTTATTTCATACAGAAAGATGTATGGACTATCCATTGGTAACAAAAACTCAAAGATCCTAATTTTGTGGGTTGGACCATTCTTATATAACTATAGCCAATTAGAATTTAGAATTAGAATATTGTTGCTATAAACGCAGTCGAATTTTGCAATTATGCTAAAAATGAAAAAGAAAAAAAAAACTAGGAAGAATAAAGAGAGAGGGATAGAAAGAAGAGAAGGGCTGTCAACAGTCACGTTGATAATGGCGTTAGATGAATCGTTCGGATTGTATAGTTCGACGATCGATTATCCGCGCGTGTACGATCGTACGACTCGCGTGCATTCGCTCTAATTCGTCCCTCCGAATTCCGACGTTCGCGCGTTGCATGCTGCCACGGGTATGATGCATCCCGAGTGCGTTCGGCTACAGTAAACGTACGATCCGCCATTTATTTAATTCGGTCTGTTTGTTGCGCGAGATCGAGACGCGAATTGATTTCCCCGTATGGAGAAACGTTATGTTGTTGTTGTTGTTGATGTTGCGATGCCTGGCATCGACAAACTGCACTGCGACGTGTGCAGAATGCACCTCGCGACAAACGAACGAGCTTCCTCACAATCAGCACTAATGAGCGTTTCTGGCGGAAAAGTGGCGTTCTTAAAAGCGAATTTAATTTATCGTCAACACTCCCGCCGCGCATGCCCCGCGCTGTTTCCTCTCCCTTCCGCTCCCCAGTCCCTCAACCCTATTCCATCTTCTTTGGCGAACGAGACGATGTTATTTTCTCTTCGCAAGCGACGTTCCGAGCAAATCTGTCCAAATTTGCCTGGCAAGCCAGCAAATCTGGCGTGAGACGCAACCCGTCTAACGAAGCGGGATTTCATCCCCGTTGATTGTTTATTGTTTCTAATTTTTGGCACATACAGGATTGCCGTCGCGCGCAATAAGATGGCCAGTGCGTGCCATCTTATTCACATATCTTATTCACATATCTCATTTTACACGGAGAGTGTCACGGAAACTCGAAAAATCGATCCGGCGCGTCCTTCCTCGCGCCGGATCGAGAAATAAATTTTTCTTTTTTCTATTTTTTTTCTTTTTTTTTTAAATAACGCCACGTGCCTTATTATATATTTTCGCTCGCATCTTTATTTTAAACTCGCTATTTATTATTAAATCACGTCACGCAGTCGTTTTTATCTTAACTTCGCTGTTCACAGTTACAGTGTTTCCCTCCCTCTCTCTTTTTCTCTTCCTCTCCCTCTCTCTTTCCCTTTCTCTCTCTTTCCCCGGCTCCCTTTTTTTAACGGAACGCTGGAATAATAATGAGAGACCTTACGCGTCGCAATTAATATCATTAACGTGCTCGTTCGTTAGCGCGGTGGTCGCATTTGTCCTGTGCGCGCGTGAAAATGAAAAAAAGAGAAAATCAAGAGAGAAAGAGAGAGAGAGAGAGAAAGAGAGAGAGAGAGAGAGGAGAAAGAAACGACGAAATTGTTTGTTAGGTGACTGGTACTTTCGAGTATGAGACTCGCGCGACGAAACGCTCATACGACGACATTAATAAAGCTCATCTCTTATCCGCTCTCTGCCATTCCCGTCGCCTCGTTCGCCCTCGTTCTCGTTTTGCAGAAGCCATTGGCGGTATATTGAGAGTGAGAGAAAGGGAGAGAGAGAAAGAGAGAGAAAGAGAGAGTGCGAGAGAGAAAGGGAGAAGAGATCCCTAGTATCCTTCCCTCGGAACAGAAATCCTATTATGACCCGATTCTACCCGCGCCGCCATCTTAAAAGATGAGAAAATTATGATATAAACCGGTATTGGCATCGCGAGAGGATATTACGTGTAGGTTACGTGCCGAGTGGCGCTCATATTTATCACTTATTGAATCGACGGGGTGACCGGCAGTGGCCCGATATAATCCTGCCGGCCTGTGTGTGTAGATTCGTCGTCCACTGCCGGCGATTCGCGAAAGGTCGCTCACCCTGGCGCGGAAGAGAGTTAGAGAGTTAGAGTAAGAGAAAGAAAGAGAGAGAGGAAAAGAGAGAAGAAAAAAGAGAGAAAAAGAAAGAGAATGAGAGAGAGAGAGAGAGAGAGAGAGAAAGAAAAGGATTCACGTCGGTGTTTTATTGAAAATATTTCCCGAGCTCTCACGTTGGACTCCAATAAGAATATCCCTCGATCGCGGATATTTTTCTAAATCGCAAATGAAAGGACACGTTATTTCCCCTCTGTTTGCCTAACGGACTTATGATAAATCGGTCTCGATGTCATGGGGACATCGCGACAAAGACGTTACCGTACACATCGACGAAATATTGTTAAGGACTGTCAGCCTTGGGCAAGTTTACGTGACCATAAAAAGAGCCTAGAGAGACCCGGAGTTAATTGAAAGAAAGAAGATATTGTAGATGAATTTTAGTTATCCGTTATGAACCTGAATATTTAGGATGTAACAAGTATTAATACACTTTCTTTCGATATATATACAGATCCAAAACGCAGCGCATCAGATTATTAAATTAAATACGTTTATTATTACTATTTACGCTGATTCGACGCAAAATTCACTGACCAAGAGGTCGGTCATTAACAGTTAAATTTTCCGTACACGCTAATTAAATTTTTAACACATATATTGAATACATACATATATAGTATTCCACACTGAAAATTTTAACATTCGTTTGAAAATCTGTTTAAATGTCCAGGGTCAAGTACGTGCTCGGGCATTGGTACTCTTACTTTATACTCGCCGGAAAAATCTCTCGCGCGACTTTTACCGTCTTATGAAGCGTACATTATCTTGCACAAAGTAGAAGAGGTGCAAGCGCACGTATTACATGCGCGTCTTCTCGATACCGGATCTTCTTTATAGCGGCGATCCAAGGATATCATCTTAATACCGCGTGTTAGAATCTATCGGTTGTTAAAGTATACGCGATAACGGCGAATTTCCACACAGAGAGAAAGGGAGAGAGAGAAAGAGAATCTCTCTCGCGAAGTTATCCCGTAAAAATACGTCGCGAGCGCGAACTCTTCCGCGAGCTCTGTAACGCGGTGATTTTCCATGGCGGAAGCTTCCGCGCGCGAATAAATAAACGCGCCCCGCACCCTACTCTACAGGGTACAGACCAAGTCCATTCGGGATAAGTTTATGTGCGTATTAAGCAGCCGAAGTTTCCTTCGAGGGCGTACTCTAAATGCATATAACCGTTCAATTTTTACCTCGCGCCGTAAAGTTTCGACGAGCCGATCCCAGTAGTTTTATTGTTGCCGCCGTGAGAGACGGGGCTTCCAAAAGAGGAAGGAGGGGGGGAAACCGGGATGCACAGGATGCATTGTCGTATCATCGCGGTCACGATCAGCGGGCGAACGCGCCAAAGATTTTATCGGCGAAATTCCATTTACGGGGCGCGCTCTAATCACAAAGAGAGAGAAACAGAGACAAAGAGAGAGAGAGAGAGAGAGAGAGAGAGAGAGAGAGAGAGAGAG
>NW_022639455.1:3373340-3383248 GCF_010583005.1 Odontomachus brunneus | reverse complement strand
AGAGAGAGAGAGAGAGAGAGAGAGAGAGAGAGAGAGAGAGAGAGAGAGAGAGAGAGACGATCCCATCTTTTCCCCGTCATCTTCAACTTGTGTTACTTTTAACCCTTTTGCTTCCAGCACCGACAAAAAAGCCAAGCTAATATGCCTCGAGTAATTTTTATCCCGCCAGGAGGGCGTTCGGGTCCTCGGGATAGGTGTGTATATATATATATATATATATATATATATATATATATATATATATATGTATGTATGTGTGTATGTACATATATATATATACATATATATATCGCTTTAGATATTAAATATTAATTATCAATGCATCGATACATCTAGATAGATATATCCTGCTCCTGGATATCAATTTAGTAGTGCGCCGTCCTACCGAAAACTTTTCGAACGTGCGCTGGGAACAAAGATAGTTCTGTGGTCCAGATAATTTCGCGGGAGAGCTTATTTCCGTTCGCGGCGTTTACTCACACACACACATACACACATACACATGGAGACCGAGAGTAGAATCTATCGCAAGATCTACCTGAACCGAAACGACCGCTCACCCCTCTCTCAAGTGAACGTCCGCTCGAGAGTGCTCTTTCCTCGCCGGCTGGTGCACGCAATCGTCCTCGGTGTGGTATACTCGACACGGGGAATGCTCTCCTTCGTCCACGGCTAAATTGATCCGTGAAGTCGCCCGCGCTAGCGTTATTATTCGCGCGCGCGCTGGTAGTAAAGGTCAAGCTGCGGGTCGGCCGGCCAGCCGCTCAGCCAGCCAGCCAGCCAGCCAGCCCCGTGCATGTACGTATGTGCATTTTTAAAGTAACCCGTCGCATCTGAGTGATATATAGACCGGTGCATTCCTGGAATCCTCGCCGGAGTAGGAGAACGTCGGCTAAATCCGCGCGCAGCCCCGCCGGCGGAGCTTAAAAATACGCGGCGATCGGACGATCCGGAGCTACCGACGACCAAATACCAGGTGGGAAGACAATGGTCGTGATCGATCTTCCGGCTATTCCCGTCGAGTTGTTGCCATCTTATTTTAACGTCGCGTCCCCGCGTCTTCCCGCGCGCGAGCGATACCGCGAGATTAATTCGTTTTTTAATATGAGCGGCGTGGAATTAATAAGTTCTTTGCGCTCGAAAGGCGCCGTAATGACGCCGTCTAAAATTTCTTGCCAAACTTGTGAAACGACGCGACGGCGCCTTTCGAATTCGAAATCGAAATCCGAACTAGCTAGTCACAGGAACTGACTTCAAATCCGGAAAGCGTCGCTGCGGCGCTTTATGAGTTTTATGAGAAATGGCGGCACTATGGCGCCTTTGGAGCGTAAAGGGTTGATAATGTGATATTTTGAACTAAAGGTATAAAATATTTGATTTTTTCTGGTTTAAGGACCGGTGGCGGTCGTTGTGTCTGCACATGCCTTCCTTACGAAATAAAAGAGCTTCAAGAGATATATTGCCCACATTTCAAAAACAATAAAAAAATTGTGAAAAAATTAGAGTTTTATCTATGTTGCGTCAGAAGTGATCATAAATTTAACACTGATTCAGAGTGTGGATCAAAAATTATTCCACTTTGAATTATAAGCTCAGCAAATATGATGACGTCAAGTGACATTTTAATAACGTATTATTAGAGACGCGTTAGAGACATCATTAATACGTTATTTGGCATGTCCTGCTACTTGGAAGTATTTTTACATTGTCGCAGAGATATATGATGTAGCTATATTTAGTAAAAGGAAAGATAATTAAAAAATAATAAGAGATTTCTTGACTTTGTACTTTAAATATCCGAAAAATAATGTACACAAAGTTTCTTTGTGGTTCGGAGAGATGGAAATTTAAAAATCAGAAATTATATAAAATAAAGTAAATAAATTAGGAAAATGTGATGTCAAAATATTTTGTTATTCAACTGCACTGAATAGAATTACCATAGAAAATAGAAATATTAGGGTTTTAATTTTCAGTGATTTTTTGCAGGGACTACATGGTCAATACATCCTTGCATATGAATTCCTACACTATGACTGGTCTTCATAGTCAGATTTTATATTTAAAACCGTCTTAAGTTTATCTTCAGATGATATCATTTCATTGGCTACGAAGTATCTGAAGATGAACATAAGACAGTCTTAAATATAAGACCCGACTATGAATACCGACCTATAGTATTCCGTGTATAATAGATCTCTTTACTGACATCGTAAGAATAATAACAAAACTTCTGTATTTAATTTCAACTAAGGGAGTGCGGGACAAATAGTGATGGATTTTTTTCTCCCTTGTATAAACTATTTTCAAGTTGTTGAGATCGGATGTTTAACTAAAACGATACTTTCCACCTTTAATTATACGAAAAACTTAAGTACAAGACCCATAAGTCATATGGAATAACTAGATTTTCACAGAAACTAAAATCTGCATTTTGTCACTATTTGCCCTAGCGTGGGGCAAATGGTGACAATCATGAAAAACTCTTGAACTTCCATTCAGTCCCTCTTTTGACGATGTATGACTAATTAAAAATTGAAATATAATTTTTTTACTGCCATATATAAGAATTTTATTAAAACAAATGATGTATAAAATCTAATTTTGGTGAAATAATATGACGTGCTTTTGGAAAATAATTTTTCAAATTACTTATTAATATTTTCTGTATTTAAACCTAGTTTAATGACATTTAAGTTACACCCAACAAAATAAATGGGAAGAAATGCAATTCAACTAATACTGAATAAATCAAAATTAATATTGAATAAATCAACGTTATTTAAAATTTGTCACTCTTTGCCCCAGGAGTTGCTTCTTCTTTTAAAACACTTAAAACAATAAAGCAATTGATATATACATATAGAGATTAGATCACACTAGAAGAAACACATAGCAACGCTGAACAGATAAAATCTCATTTAGAGATTCGAGAGTCAAAACAATTTAAATAGAAATATCCGAATAAGATTCAGGTTTTACCTTGTTTCACAAAGGCCAAAATTTTAGGCTTCTTTATTAGCTATGTTTAGCTTAGTAGTTTAATTGTTTTTTTCACAGATGATTAGATGTTCGAGAACTTACTCGCTATTGACGGTGGTAGTAGCATAAACGCGGGAAATATAGGAGACATTTTAACTGTCACTATTTGCCCCCCTCTTCTTTACTCATCGCGGCGGTTTTCGATAGATTGCGAAAAAATAAAATTTCTGAAAATTTATATAGACTAGGTTAACAACCTCTCGTGGACTCGAAGGATCGTATACGACATCGGGCGACGAGGCGAGTTTCGCCGGCGCGACGATTTTTGCACGGTGCATCGGGCGCGACCAATCGCAAATTTGCCGCCGCGTTCGTCGGATACGACGAAACGCGTAAATTGACCGCGCGCCGCTTTGTCAAGCTGTTTGCCATGGTTTTTCACGCATTATACGAACGCTCTTCACACTTCCGCAACGATGCACAACGGTTCCTATCAAAGACCGCGCGCTGAGAGGACTCTTCAAGCCAGGCCTTCTCCTCTATTCCCTCTCCCATATTTTTTTTTATTTCGAGCTCGCGCGCGGACGCGCCGGCGAAATTGCATTTCAGCATTTTCGCGCGCGATCTGTTTTAATTCGATTTAATTGACTAATTCGACGAGAGCTCGATGTATCCCCGGCTATCCATCCGTGTGGTCCGCCCGTTATCGGAATTGCAAATGTATTATCGAGCATTCTTTCTTTTCTCCCGTCATCGTTCCATCGCAGAGAGATCATATAATTCGGGCCTCTTCTCTCTCTCTCTCTCTCTCTCTCTCTCTCTCTCTCTCTCTCTCTCTCTCTCTTTCTCTGTTCTTTCTCTTTTTCTTTCTTCTTTCCCTCCTTTGTCGCAACGAGATAAGAGCTTCCGCGTTCATTCGATTAGAACGGCACGGAGTACAAGTGAACGGAGAATTACGACAGCGAGCTTTTAGGAGATCACTGTGCAAACGTACGTACAATCAAGCAACGTTGCACGTATCGTACAGCACGTAGATTAGAATCCGGTCGGAATTATCGCTTATTTATCGTTGAATGGGCTCGTAGTTACCTTTTCGATCGAAGATTGCCCGCTGTAATCTCCGAAGTAAATACCGTAAAAATAAATGAACGAGTGCGCTTTTCCCAAGTCGCATTTTTCAATGACGACGTGCGCGAAACTTTGCGGTCTTCTCGTGTGGCCTTGGGCCCGTATCAATAGTTATTACTTGAAACTTGTCTCAAGTGAGATACTCAGACCTCGATTCAGGGTCAGATGAAATTCTTTCAGTTGAATCGCAATTTTATTTTATGATTCAAGTAAAAAACTCAAATCTAGATCTAAATTCAGATTTAAATATCTCAGTATCTAAGTATCTAAGCGACACAAGTTTTAAATAACAACTTATTAATAAAAAATAGGTTTTTCAAAATTTGAAAATTCGAATTATGATATACATGACATTTGTACGTCTGTATAATTGCGATTCAACTGAAAAATTCTCGTCTAATTCTGAATTCAAATCTGAGCATCTCAGACTTAGAAAAAGTTTCGAGTAATAACTATTAAGTTTTAATCTGAGTATCCTACCTAAGACAAATTTCAAGTAACGACCATTGATACGGGTTGAACTCTGAACGAAAACGTGCGTTACATGAGACAAATTTCAGGTAACGAGTTATACGAGCTATACGGGTCTCAGTGAAGCAACATTCGAGTTGCAAAACTGCGATGGTAATTTGTTATCGCGGCGCCCTGATACCTCTCTTTATCAGGTCCTCCGACGTAGCCAAATCCACACTGCGCATAAGTCAGCGGCCGGCAGTCGCAACGAGGAAAAGCGCAATTTCCCGTAGAATGCGTCTTTAACCTCCTAAACAGCAGTCGCGCGGCGCACGATAGTTTGTTCTCCCTCAAAGGCTCGGTCCTGGGAGTTTTACTCGCATTGCGAGAGCTACTTCGTTACAATTTCAGGATTATACAGCTTTCTCTGTCTCGTTGCATTTATATAATTTTCTCGAAATGCCTCTCCTTTCCCCGACTCCGCTTGTCCCTCCTTTCCATCGCGGACTGCTATAATTATCGCGAAATTATTCTGGACTCCGACGTCTTCCTACTCTCTCTCTCTCTCTCTCTCTGTTTATTCATCTATCTCTACTTCATCTCTCCCTCGTTTTTTCCTTTCCTCTCTCTCTCCTTTTACCTCTTTCCTCAAACAGATGAAAACCATTCTTGCAATTTCCGCGACAAGAATACGCTTGTTGATTGTTCGGATTACAAGTTTGCGCAGCGATCCGTTTACTGCCCCTTTCAAAAAGTAGACAAAAGTTGCCGGCTCGTTTAATGAAGCCCGTTGCACACGCCTTCGGCTGTTCGGGCGGGCGGGCGAGTGAGCGTACGAGAAAAAGGCGGGAAAAAGCGCGATGTTAACGCGACTTTTGGTCAGGAGAGACCGGAAAGTCTTGGAACGAAGTCTCGGGAACATCGCGACGGACTTCTACGCTTTTTTTTCTCCACCTGACCCGAAAGCTTCCTCGCTTGTGAGGAAAAGAGAGCGAGCGAGATGAGTTTTCACCACGCTCGCCGTGGATTTTATGCTCTTGACTGTGCGAGAACGGCCGATTTTCTCATGTTCTCCGCGTGCGCGTTCGCAGGATTTATTACGCGCCGAATGTTCCGGTAATAGAAAGGGAGACGCTATTCTCTTTTTCCTTACGCCGCGACAAAGCGTTTTCCACGCGCGGCGCGCGCACCTCGCAATTGACGCGTATCTTTTCCGAAGCGACTCACCGCGATGTTTTCCGCGCCGAAGCCGTTCGATACGGCAAAAATAAGCATTGACGCGCGTATTGAAGCAAAATAAGATAAGATAACCCTTTGTTTGCGCGACGCGTGCCACGAGCGGAGGCCCGGTCTTGCTCGCGCTGCCGAAACGAAACCGAAAATCGTTCTCGACTCAATTGGCAGGATCGATTTCTCGGTCTGCCTTTGAGCGGACCCTTGTCTCTTGCTCAATTCAACGAGCACCGTGCGTCCTTCAACCCCCATTTGCATCAGAAGCGGATGTACCCGTTCATTTCGTTTGGCTATTATCACGGAAACAGATAATAAGAGATTTCTTACTGAAGATGAATCGAATCGCGCTGAAAAATCATGGCGCTTTCCGTTTTATTTGACGCCAATCTAAAGAACCAAAAAATTCAGCGATATGGGCACATTTTTCAGATTTCCTGCACTAATAGAAAAATAGAAATGAAATGAAAACAGAAATGAAAACTATTTATTTGTTAGGTACTAATGACGCAGATTTGCTTATAGATATTTTTATACTGAGGAGAAAATTTGTCCAAATGAAAATATAGCTTTTCTTAAAATTATATGTTTATAGGATCAGTGCCAAACGCGTAGGACTTTTCGTTCAAAAACAATCATTTCTTCTTTCTGCATTCATGTAAAAGAAGTAACATTCAGGTAAATATTTTATTCGTGCCCACTAAATAAATATTTTTCATTTTCAGAATTTTTCCTCAGTGCGTAATGATGCAAACGGGGTTAATCGCCGATCTCTCCTCTCAACATCTAGTATTACGTTGGAGATTAAGGAGACGCGATTTTTTATTACCGTACGTAAGCCGGCAGAATTGTCGGCGACCTTTTTCTTATTCTATTTCATGTAAGGAAATTTCGCGAAATTAAGAGAACCTCGCGAGAGATAACTGTCGTCGCGATTACAAGGATGTGATCGGTGCCGATTAATACCGCGCGATATAGTCGACGTCGTGATCACGGTGGCAACGGTGAGCACTTTATAAGTAGATCGACGGACAAGTTAGGCCGCGGTGTCCTTAATTGAGATCATCTTGCCGCAAATAATTGCATCTCGTCGATATCGATCCGCTGCCGTTCCACCGTGGCGCATCTCTCTGATATCCGTCGAAGACGCTGAGACAGATGTATCTCTTTCGTGGCTACCGTTAACATTGTGGCGTCTCTCATAGCTGTCATGCAAATAGCGGGGCAGGCGCGTTGTAATCGTACTATCGGTAATCGATTGTTACACCTGCAGTTTGATAAGCTTCAATCGCGTAACGCGCGAAACACTCGCGCGCCGGCCTTGCAAACTGTGAGCTGACGAGCGCTCGATAAATTGCGTGAAGCAACGATCAACGAGACGCGACTAATCTCCTCTCGAGAATCACAAATCCGCGCGGAGATCCTCAAAATTATATATATAATATAATATCATATGTGAGAAGAGCACTTGCACATACTTTATGTTTTCTTTTATTTGCGCATTTTGATAAATACTGTAGACTAATAATCGTGCAATAAACAAAGATATTGTATTATTCATTTGGTGTAATATTTTAAATATTTAAAAAGGCACGGGCTGCGTGCGCGAATTTTAAATTTAAAATATTATATCAAATGAATAATATACATATACTAATATAAATATATATATATATATATATATATATATATATATATATATATATATATATATACACGAAATAATATCATTTGTGCTTTATTGTATGATTATTAATGGATACTATCAAGACACTTGTGCAAATAAAAGAAAACAAAGTTTGTACAAGTGTTCTTTCAATATATATGATATATTATACAGGATGTCTCATTTGAAACAGGCTCGCCGAATCTCGAAAACTGAATCCGGCAGACAAAAATCTCAGATAAAATTATATAATATAATATGCATAATAGTTTATTTTTTCATTCTCTCTCTGTCCTTTTCGCTCTTGTGTATCGCGTATATTACATTTCGACGATATCGTGCATAAATTATTCAGTGGCTCGATATCGTATATTCTGTGGGATTATCATAACAATTTTATATATTAATTGTATATTTTAGGCACACACACATAAGTTTTAGTTGTAATTACCTTACATTATACTCGTCTGCTTATGATTCGATTTAAATTGAATATTTTGCAAAATTACGCTCGATGAGTTTGCAACAAAAGATTGCTAACACTAAAAAATAATATTTGTGAAATTAACTGTGTGGTATAATCGTGAGCGAGCGAGAGGGAAAGGGAGAGAGAGAGAGAGAGAGAGAAAGAGAGAGGAGAGGGAGCAGAGTCTATGCAGCGTATCTGTTTTGAGTTACTGTCTACATATATTTTCTGTCCTCTCGTCGGAGGGCGCGCGTCTTGTACGTGATTCGGAGCGGAAGTTCTCGATCTTGCGGTGCTTCCGATCGTCGCGGTGGATATTAAATCGGCCGATAGGTATCATTCAATTTGTCCTGCTCTTTGGGCTACGGGGTTGCGATATTTATCGGCCGTCTCTTTCTCTTTCTTCCCTCCCCACTCTTTCTCTCTCTTTTTCTGTCTTTTCGCGGCACACGATGGTATCTCGCACAGCCTTGGCCGTAGTTGCCCAATTAATTTTATCAAGCTACCCGCGCGTGGTATGGGACCAGAGCGTGTCGTAATTTTTATGGAGGGGTATCGATTAAGTGAAAACCCTCCGCCCGACCTGCCGACTTTGATGAGGACCGTATAACTCAGACGTCGTTTTGCGCCCTACGCGATCGCCGACTTTCCTTTTTCCTTTTATCACGACCGGTAGAGCGTGTAAAATCATGTGGGACGCGGCTGCCCGCCGTGTACGAAAATAATCGACCAATATGGCTCACGAGCGCTGTTGTCACAGCGAGAAAGATTCCATTGCTGCGCATGGATCGAGCTAAGAATTTAACTGTTATGAAAACTATTCGCGCGCCGTGAAGAATAATTGTTCCTCGATACCAAAAGATCGTAGGTTAAAAGTAAATTGACAAGGAAACTGAAAGAAGGCAACGTCAAGACAAGATGAAAGTTGAAAGTGCGATTAACTTTCAATTAACACGTTGCCACTGTCACCAGTAGCCGGCGCTATAATTTACGTATAAAACATAACCGATCGTGTGTAACAAATAAAATGCCGATTGAGAAACAAGCTAACGGATATGTGCACCGCGAGTTGCATTTATTTACTGCAACTTTGGTGATTTAAACTTGAGAGGACGTTGAAATAATTAACAAAAAAAGGTGATTCAATTTTCAGTTTGTTCTGTATATATGACTGTTTGTTTGCATGTTCCTTCATTAACTCGTGAACTATTAAGTCTGTTCTACAATCTCTCTTTGTTTCTTATTTTCTATTTTTTCTGTAGCTAAAGGCTTACGCTTGAAGTCAGAAGAGGATAAAAGGAAGGAAACAGAAAGCACAAAGAGCACATTGAGATCAGCCTTTAGAGATATTAAGATAAGACTTTTTGTAACTTGTAAGTGTTATTTTATCTAGGTTAACCACTTCATGGTTCTTAAATTAGAGCCATTATCCGGATTTGTCTAAGTCATCTGAAAGTTGAGTAATTCCATTATTTTCTTGAGAACATTTGGAGATACAAGACCCGAAACTTCTCTTTTTGACTGGCTTCACAAAAAAACTTTATTGAGAAAAATAAATAAAATTAATGTAATACTACAAATAGTATGTATGTAATGTAACTACAAAGTGATACTGATGACCATTCTTTCGTAAAATTGTTATTCGAAGTGTAGGTCAAAATGACTGACATTGGCAATCGGGGTTAATGTCGGGGGCTAGTGTATCTCGACATAGTCAGGTTATCTTAGAGGGAAAACGATCGACCACGTTGAGGCTAGTCGGGACGGAAAAGAAGACTAAAGGGAGAGTAAATATCGTTTGCAGGCTACCGAATTAATTATAATGTAATCGCTTTACTCCGACTATTCGGCGCGTCCGCGACCAAAGGAGCGATCATCAAAGCGCCCAGGGTTAAGTTTGTCAACCTACATCTCTCTCTCTCTCTCTCTCTCTCTCTCGCTCTCTCTCTCTCTCTCTCTCTCTCTCTCTCTCTCTCTCTCTCT
>NW_022639455.1:3352722-3372645 GCF_010583005.1 Odontomachus brunneus | reverse complement strand
CTCTCTCTCTCTCTCTCTCTCTCTCTCTCTCTCTCTCTCTCTCTCTCTCTCTCTCTCTCTCTATCTCGTGCCTAATCAACGGACGGGCACGCGGACAATTGTTTGTCAGGCGGGATTCTCGCCTGATTGCTCGATCTAGTTAGATGGCGAGATGGGTGCGGGACGTCGCGCTGGGACCGTGTTTGAACCTTCGGACGGGGGATACGTCTTCGTTCGGACGCGACGCGCACTCGTTCCGAGCCAGCCCGAAAACCGGGCGTGAACTGGTCGTTCTCTTCAATCTCGGGAGAATTACGTGAGATTCCCGTCACGACTAACGTCGGTTTAACTCGACTGTTTATGAGCATCCACTTCCCTCGAATCTCTCTCTCTCTCTCTCTCGCTTTGTATGTATATCTCTATCTATCCCTTGTTCCTCATCCATTTGCTACCTCCGCGACGATTTGACGAGCGAGATAATCCATTTCGCCAGTCCGGGACTGAGAAAGAGAGAGAGAGAAATTTTTCGTTTTTCCTCAAATATTTATATATATATATTTATTACCATTCAGCTATATACATTAAATAGCCAAGAAGGGGACTTGGTTTACATTAAACAACTACCTCACACATTTCATACATCCTCCATTCATTCATTCTTTCCGTTCCTCCATACTTTCTATATCTATATCACATTAAATTCTCCTCTCTCTTTCTTCTTTCCTTTACCCTATTTCATTTTGTCCTTTTTCTTTTTCTTTTTCTCCTACTCTTTCTCTCTCTTTGATTTTACCCTCCCTTTCTCTCCACATTCTTTTTAATACTTTCCCTTTAATCTCATCGATTTCATCATCCCATATCCTTTCTTTTCCCCTACCTTCCATACTATCCATCTCCTCGAACCATCTCTTTCCCCACTCACATGTATACATATAATGATACATCTCATCCTGCTCCTTCCCACACATTACACACTTTCTCTCTTCCTCCTCTAACCAATACTTATTTTCTAACTCCAGATTACCGCACCTTAACTTAATAAGCGCTCTCACTTCTCCCCCCGCCTTTGCTCCCATCCTTATCAAACTGCTCTTTTCCAAATACTTATGTCCCTCCCCTATCTTCCTTATATCTTTATACCTTTTATTATACTTTGCCTCCCTAATCTTACTTTCTATCCACTGTTTTTGCACGTCTCTTTCCCTTTTTACTATCTCTCCCTCCATATCCCACCCTCCTTCCATTCCTTCCTTAACTCTTTCTACACCCCATCCATTCCTATTATAATAACTTTCCCTTTCCTTCCAATATAAATCTTTCCCTCCCCTTTCTTCCTTTTCTTCCCAACACTTTTTGATTAGCCTCTAAATATTTATATAAATTCCACTGTGATATAAGTCCGGCGAACGAACGTGCAAATGAGCGATTGTCTGAGGGAGGATACGAGATTAAGAAAAGAAGACGTTAACATTAAATGATATGAAATACACGGCTGTATTGATCCTTTAAAGCTCAGTGTACATAGTTACGTATATTCACTTTGAGTACTTCCCAAATTTTTTATATTGGCAAAGTAATGACTCCCTAATTGATAATGCTGAACCAATCCATCCTAAACACAGAGATTGTTCGTCCTAATCTGTGAAACAGTGATTTTCCGCTGAGAAAATCAATATAGCGACATGCACAGAATTGCTGATACTCAAAATAAAGTCTTTTGCAAAAAAAAAGCAAATTTTACTTTCTCAATTTTTCATTCTTCTTAAAGTAACATATTGGCGCATTTACGTTTATCAGTATAGTTACAAGATTTATTAAGCACATATACACATACATGCAAACATTAATGTACATTAATTATATAATTATATAATTATGTAACACATTCAAAAAATCGTACTTCCTGTGAAAATAAATTTTATCCGGACCATAAAATTCATCGGCAGTGTTTTTTAAGACTATCTTATGAAGAAACAATTTTACTCGAACGGGATCGATGGCTGAGCCTTAAAGGATTAACAGGAAATCTCCGGCACAGAGTTTCACTCGTTACGCGAAATTTCACGACGGATCTCTTCTGCTTCGCCGAAACACAGATACAAATCGCCTCGGTTTAATGGAGATAATTAATATTAATTGCAAAAGTTTAGCGCGCGCGCGCGCCTTCGTCGCTTTAGATCATTAAAAGACGCGCTGCCGCGAGCGATGGGAACAACGCGTGTGTTATGTGACACGTTGGGGCGGAACGTTTTCCTGCAATTCCATCTCGTGCAAATTGGCGAGGAAGCTACCGACTATCGGCGAATCCTCGCGAAGGAGGTGAGAACGAGCAAAGGGACGCGTTTTCCTTTAACGCGAACGATAAAGCTCCGTAGCCTGTCGATGTTGCGTTCGACGGTAATCTGGGATTAACGATATAAACAGGTCGTTCGTCGGGATTCATAAAGGCAAGACGTTAAGCTTACGAGTCGCCGCGCAGTCACGCTAAGTCAACGCGGTACAGCGCGCTAAATACCGGTTAACCGCGAGATGGATCTCGACATTGTAACCAAACGACGACGACGAAATGACGATGACGCGGTGAACGAGCGGGAAATGCGGATTTACAAACGATTTCGTCTAACATGAGCCCGCACCCCCCGTCTGTCTGAACTCGAAGGGATGGCGGTAATGGACCCGAGCGCGAAATAATTGAAAGAAGAAAGGAAAAGGAAGCAGGCCGCACGAAATTACTGCGCTAACACATATACGGTTAACTCTCTCTCTCTCTCTCTCTCACTGCCTCTGCAGGAGAGGCTGGATACGTTTACTCGAAAAATTATTCGCAGCATATAACTCACCAGATTATCTTATCCCATTAGACGTTCGCCGGGCAAAACAAACCGTTAGAAGTTTCTCCGAATTCCGCTTAATGCTCTCCGGTTAATGCAATTTGAAGTCCCGCTTAGCGGGACATTAACCACCATCCGTTACGAGCGCGATTTTTCCTGGACGATGATAGGTCGGGCGCTTAGACGCTGTTCGCAAGCGATGGCTGCGCTTAGACGCGGCCATCGCCGTGAGTCCACACTCCGTCATCTCGCGATGACTGAATCTGGAGCTTAACGCATTGACTACTCAGTGAGTTTTGCATGTTTTACTCTTTACATCGCAATGGAATTTTTATACATAAATTTTTGTCTATTTTACGTGCAATAATGAACTTTTTATCTATAATGCATATAATAATAATTCGATGATGATAATAATATAATGATAATGATACAATGATAAAATATCATTAGGGATTCTGCACAGAGAGAACGATTTATTGATTCAAATAAATGTTTCTTTGAAATAGTCCAAACGAATTATTTGGTTGACACAACAAAAATATTTCTTTTGAACTAAGCCGCAAATAAATATTTTTGTTGCTTCAAAAAAAATTTTGTTTGATCAATCGAAAAATTCGTTTGGACTATTCCAAAGAAGTGTTTTTATCTGATTCAACCAAATCGTTCTCTCTGTGTGGTGAACGTGACGCTATTGGAAAGTAAGATAAAGATCATGGTGACTTCCATAGCGACGTTTTAAAGAGAAGACGCGAAAAAGAAGATTGAATATTATAGAATAGACTGTGCATTGCTGTAGAAGGGATGAAGTCGGTATTAATAAGAGATATATATAGAGAGTAAGATACTTCCCTCGTCTAAGGGAGATTGCACAGCTTGGCAGAAAAGCAGAAAGCAGAAAGACAAAAGCCGATCAAAATTCGCGCTGATGGTCAGATGGTAGTCGACAGTTTCTGCTTTCCTACCAGTGCAAGTTCTAACTAGCTTCTGACTTTCTATTTTCTGCTTTTCTGCCAAGATGTGGATTCTCTCTTATTGTACAGTCGGTGGGAAGAACGAAGGAGGAGAAGCGATTGCACATGATCAATCCTCTCTTTCTTTCACTCTCGTTCATTCATTTTCGTTTCTTCCACATCGCCTTCTGTTGCCTTCCTCAGTCTTGTCATCAGCCATAAAAATACGTGCTGCATTTTACAAGTAGGATATACACGAGGAGGAGCGGCTGATGAAGTATCAATTCGATTTTCACATCAATTTGAGGATCTTCATGGCCGAAAAATGGAGCCACCCCAGCCACCCTAATCTATCGACTGTACCCCGATTATTTCCGATCGCACGAATGGCCGAAATCGCCGATGAAGCGTAGCGTGTCGGCGGGGCATGTTGGCCGGCCGTTATCAGTCACGGTCGTTATCCGGTTTTATCGGCGAAAGATTTCTCCGCGGTGCATCCCGCGCGGAGTCGAACGGAGGTTTACAGCCCGGGGATTTTGCTTTAACACCGCGTACACGACCCCGACACGACGACTACGACGACGATGGTGAACGTGGCGGCGGTGGTCTCGCCGTAGAATAGCGTGTTATCACTCACGACGGCGCAGGTCGTTACCGCCGATTTTCCTCCCCGCTTGAATGATTGAACACGTGCCGCGGCGGATCGGATTTCCGCGCCGAAAGGATATCAAGCCGGTAGTAGTAGAGGGAGGACGTTACGGTCTACCAGGCGGGTAATAAGATTTTTATGGGATTCGCCGCGCCGAATACCCGCATCTGCCTGACTACGTAGAGCTGCTGTTAAAGGCGCAGACTCCGTGATAGCCCTCGACACGTCGACATTGATGTCTCTTCAATTAACGATCAACTTCTCCCCGATATTTCGGTGTTTTGTTTCAATTACTTCGTACCAACCTTGGCATCTTGACCTCATTGCGTGCACTTATTTTGAGGCGGGCCCGTTGGCTAATTTCGAGCGAGCGAAAGGAGACATGAACAACTTGGTGCGAAACGATAAACATGCCCGTGGGGATTTTCAGGGGCAATTTTGAGCCTCTCAATCGCGAGACCGGAGGCCTATTCTTTGTAGCTGCACTGCTGAACTAGTGCAGTAAGTTAGAGTGAGAAAACGTATCTTATTTCAATATATTGCATCAATTCAGCAGTGCAGCTACAAAGAACAGGCCTCTGATCTCTACTCCGCGGCAATTGCAGCGGGATAAATCCGCGAGCGGAATTTCGCTCGCGCGGAAATTGCCGTAGCGCCGTAGCGTACGGAAATCGATTCACGGCAGGATAAACCGCGATAAAGCATCTCTCTCCTCCCTTTTTCTCTTTCCTCATCTCTCTATCTCTTCTTGCTTTTTCTGGTTACTTCCGATCCGGTCGTCCCGTCTCGGAAAATATTTCTAATTCCGATTCAGTCGGCTCGCGAGGAAACTTTCTTAATCCGCGGCTGCGCGGCGAACACCTCGACCTCGCAGCCAAATCTCATCGTTGATAATTGAATAATTTAGAGAGCGGCGTCGCGGCGATGCGCCAGTGTCAATCGACGATTTATTTATGTGCTTATGCAAACGGCGTGTCGTTATTTCGGGAGTGACGCTTCGTCGGGGCGATATTACTTTTCGATAAAAAATAAAAATAAAAAATAGGCATCGATATGAGAGCGTGAAAAAATGTACTTGCAGAGTACAACACGGGGTGTTGTATATCGGAGGGGGGAGGGAGGCTAGTGAAACGATATCATTTATCGCGAACAGCTGACGATCGTGAGTATTATTGGACGTGACAACTAGCCCCTTCCCTCGCTCGCGTATATACTCGACAGTTAACAATTTCGCGCGTAGTGTAAAAGTTTTATTCCGAACGTTCAATGTGTGATGCGTCGTGTGTGCATGTTTTACGGCCAGGTCGTGCAATTTAGTTCGACGACAGTCTTGCAAACACGTGAGCGCGACGGCCCCATCCTTTTTATTGCGCGAACTCACGGACTCCCTTAAATTAAAAGTACGAGCGCGCCGAGAGAAACGCGAGCGAATTCAAATTGCAGACGCGGCGCGCCCTTCGCCAGCGGACCAAATTGACGACGCCCAACCGAACGAAGAAAAACACACGGGCAATGACATATTTGTAACAAAACTTGCGTTTACGTGACAGCTGTAACGTGGCTGCGTTTTCGCGACGCGGAGCGTCGGGCCGCGCGACAAATTCGGCGCTCGCGAGGTTTTTCCGGACGCCTCGATTCGATAGTCATCGCAGATAACATTCGAATTCGCGCACGTTGCGTTTTTCGCTGTGCTCGTTTCCGTTCGGTCGTTCGCTCGGTCGCGGAAGGAAAAAATGCAACCAACCCCCCGTCCAACGTCCGACAGCGTCATCGAAACGACGCGGTCGATCGGACGAATCGCGACGCGCGCCTATTATTATTATTACCACGGCGTTTTGATTATCGTCTCATGCACAGGCATGCACACACACAGACACACACACGCGTGCGTACACTTCTCTCTCTCTCTCTCTCTCTCTCTCTCTCTCTCTCTCTTTCTCTCTTTCTCTGCCTCTTCACTGCGGTCGATGGCGATCCAGTGCACGTGCACCAGATATGACGAGCGTCGCGCAGTTGCAGCTTCAGCCTGTCGCATGCAGACGGCCGGCCACTTCTCTCTTTCTCTCCCTCTTCCTCTCACCCCTTTCTCTCCTCTCCCTATTTTTCACCCTCTCGCTCACGCTCACGTGTGTACACGCACACCACACACTTGATGCTTTATTGTTCGACGTAGCAGTCAGGCCCTCTCCTCCTCCTCTTTCTCCCGCTTCCCTTCCCGTTGTCTCTCCCTCTTTCTCTCCGCGTATCGCGCTTTCCTCGGCTCAAATGCAGATCGCCCGTTTGCTAATGATTGGTCACGATGCGCGAACTGACGACGACGGCGAGGAGAACGCGTTTCCATTATTAGCAGGGCTTATTCGACGACACCTCCATCCAAACGTTTCATTAACCCTCGAGAAGCCTGACCTCCTTACGCCTCCTTCACCAAGGTTGACCGCGCTGTATCTTTCTACTGGCCGCCACCGATATTTCGGCTCCACGTTGCGCTGAAACTTCCTAACTTTCTGAGCCCCCGAAACTCTTGCTCAGTTACAGTATTAAGTTTTCATTTTTTCATTTCTTGTTCAACGCGGCCAATACAAGCGATAGAAAATGCAACTTCAAAACTGCCATTTGTGTAAGTCGAGGATGATCAGTCGGATTAAAGATTAACCTGGAGAGACCTAGAGAGCTCTGCGCTCGCAGAGTCTGGGATACGCCAGTGAAATTTTCGCTGATGGAACCAGAATTTTGCCAGAATATTTCGCTAATGGAATTTGAATTTTTCTAATATGAGGAATAAGGCCCACAGAGCCATACACGGATTTCGTGCAAAATTACATTTTTAACTGCGACAGGATAATGTCTCTGACAGTGTAAAACGGACGTGACCGATTATCCTCGTACTGCCTACCGTGTGCAGCGAATCAATCATTCATGTCACAAACCGCTCCCTAAATTATTATTATTATTAATATTATTAATATTATTAATACTCATTAATCATTAATATTACTAATATTCATTCACCATGCCAGTTCACCGTGCATTTTGTGATTCCTCTTAAATATTGCGAGAAATGCTGTCTCGGCCAGAAGTGAATTTTTCTACCAGATTAGCATTCTTTCGTTAATAGAATCCTAATTGTTCCCCGTAATTAGAATTTTGCAGGAATTTCTCCTCAAACGCGTCGAGTTTTTTAGCTTTCCTTTTAGTTTCATTCATCTTTTCGTCTAGAAATTCTAAGACATATCGATTCCTCGACATTCGCGGGCCAATAGATCGGTGATCAACGACTCCACGGATAAAGGGATACAAATCGACCTTCCTATAGATCGCACCATTTGCATGCTATTCGCCCGCGAGCCCCTCGACCCACGGAGTCACGGATCCGTAGATCTTCCGAATGCGAGAATGCTTGTCCGCGCTTTCCCGAGTGGTTGTCGGATTTTTGGATTTCCGCGTCCCGCTTCCGCTTGCTCGCGCTCGACGACGCCGGATTTTGCGTATTCTCTGTCTCTGCTCCTTCTCTTCCTCCTCCTCCTTCTTCTTTCACGGCGAGAGCCGTCAAGTTCTCGAGCGAGCCAAGATGACGCGTTCACCCATTCGCGGAAAAATGCGAGGAACATCACGTTACGTCTCCACGGGCGGCGCGTATTATTCATTTCGACGTTGGGTGGAATTGAGATATTGTCATCATTTTGCATACCGTCGAATTACCATCGAAATGATGCGTATGCAATTGCAGCCTGTCGCACGCAGATGCCGACCACTTCTCTTTCGCATACACTCACGCCTGCGCGACAATGGTATCGCACACGCGCACACGCGCATGTGTGTGTATCTACGTGTATATATGTGTATACACACTTACGAACGCATGTACGTAGTATGTGGGCATACGCAAACACGTTGACGCCCATATTATCTTGTACAACAGTTCAATGTTAGGTGTAGCGTGGTCGGTTTCCATCGCGGGCCACCCGCGTCATCCTACGAATTACTCGAGCCGCGTTAGTCGAATCGCGACGGTCTACGCACACAATCTCTCTTCTTCTCCCTCTCATTGGGCCGATTTAAATCAGACGACTTAATTCGTCGCGAAGTTTCAACGACAAGACACTCTTCGACGCGAAAGAAAAACCTGAAACTCTTTTCGTCGTGAAAGAAGAACAACAAAACTTAACGGAGGCTTACCTGCCACTTCGAAGGGATATTTTTAAACTCCTGCACAAATTACCGAGATCTTTCCGTTTTCTTATCTATTTCTAGAGGAGGTTAATAAAGAGATCCCACGAAGACGGGGGATGCATCGACCCGCGCGACATGTTACTTCGCGAAGTGGACTGGCGCGAAGGGCACTTTGGTCGAGAACGCAACTCCAGGCCGCGTAAACGCCCGTAATGAATCACACCGGAATGTATCTATCTTCCGGCATGATAACGGGATATCGCGAGTTGGACGAAAGAGAGAGAGAGAGAGAGAGAAAGAGAAAGAGAGAACTCACGCATACACGTATGTAAACGTGCGCAATCATATGCGGATCGCGCTGTAAATTTTCACCGCGCTCCGCCACCGAATTCCGGCGAATTCACACCCCCTCTCGAACGAGATTACACGTGTCGTCGTGGAGCATAAGTGAATCCGCGAAAAAGTCGCGCTGTCGGAGCGACATCGTCATCGAGTCGTCCGTCGCGAAAATTCGAGCCCGACATCGTTAGTTTCGCGCGCGCGCGCGCGTGTGTGTGTATGTGTGTATTATTATGAGAGCGATGCATGTGGCTATTGCCGATGGATATATGCAGTTGCGGCCTGTCGCTCGCAGACGGCGAGCCACTGCTCATCCTTCACGTATGCACTTGCACGAGTATGCACGTGCACGGATGTGCGCTCGTTCGCCTCGCGCTCGTTCGCTCGCTCTTGCTCGCACGCGCGGGTGCCTGTGTCGGCGCCCATTCCTCATCTGGGATGTCCTGGCCGATGTAGGAGAGGACACTTCAGATATTTGGCAACGAGCCGCGGCCACGGATGCGACCCCAGTGTGTCGTCGTTATTACCTCGATAAACCCGATGTTCTCCCGGGGCCAACTCGTGCCCGGCGTCGGAGCACGTGTCGTTCTCTCTCCAGCGCCGGCGATGAGCCGCCTTGTTTCGCGAATGGAAATCCGTACGGGACAAACGGAACGCGTGTCGCGAGCGCGCAATCGGGACATTTCTTTCAGGTGGCGGTTGAAAATCACGGGAGAGAATAATTTCGAAAGGATCCCACTAGAGAAATTGGCCCTGATGACGTTGAAAAATGACAAATTAAAATATGTAGTAATTTTCCTCTTGAAGAATAAGGCATTAACGAAGGAATTCTGGATTGTTAATTCTTTCAATTCACATTTTTGGAAAAGTTACAAAGTTTTATATCGACTCATCTTTTTTTTCTCTTTATATTTATAATAACATGAAATACTTGATCGAATATTTTGGCAATCATTTCTGTACGTATTTTTACTCTACAGACTTGTAAGTGTATTGATTATTTTTTATAGATTTTTATTAGCACTTTTATGGAATGTGAACAAGCGAAGACGGAAATGACTTCAGTGAGGGTTAATTAGGGCCTTATTAATAATTGGAGCGATAAGAGCGCACCTCATGTAAACTATTGTATGTAACTGATCAGAACTACAGAATAAGTTTTTAATCGGAGGAGAGAATCGTTTTCAGGATGAATAAAAAGTCGGGAAGCCAGTCGATAGATACGAGTGACGTCTTTCCTCAAGATTAAATAATTTCCTTTGAAACAGTATGATTATTTCGAACTAGTCCTGAAAGAAGCAAAGCGGCCACGTTGGCGTATCACGAGTGCCACGCTATTTTCGAGGCGATACCTCCGAGATTTTCTTAAATTTCCTGTAAATCTCTGTCTCTCTCCCTCCCCCTCTTCCTCTCATGTCGCGCCGTGTGACGTTCCGACGTCGCTTCACTCGACAGCTCGCGAGTTGCAAACTGCATCGTCGAAGCGAGATATGTCGGGATAAAGAGGAGGCACACACCACTCTCGACACGTGTCCAGGATTCGGATCTATCCCCGAGCGGGAAGCACATCCTGCCCGACTGGAAGACGCGAATTCGCTACAAGCGGGGGTAATTAGGTTAATACGTCGGTCTCTCGGAAGGATTAGCGTTCGGCGCGCGTCGATTTATTTATTAACGCACTCAATCTCACCGGCGTTTATTGCTTATTAATGACTCCCGAGACCGCTTGGTGACGTATAAAATTCATTCAGAAAACCGTTCGATGCAGTTTATCCGCATTGCAATCTCCTCGGACTCTCGGATGCGTCCGCTTGCTCGTTGCCCTAAGTTTTCCCGAGGGGTATCACCCGAATCAATTATTTATCCCCCACGTAGCCTCTCTCTCTCTCTCTCTCTTTCTCCTGCTCTCTCTTTCTCTCTCTCTTTCTCCTGCTCTCTCTTTCTCTCTCTTTCTCCTGCTCTCTCTTTCTCTCTCTTTCTCCTGCTCTCTCTTTCTCTCTCTCTTAAACTTAGAACTTAGAATAACAATAAAGGCTAGAAACACGAGAGCTGCGAATAATCTGGTTGCATTGCACGGAAAAAAGAATTTGCTGCAGCAGCAAACTAATTTGCTATATATAGACAGTTAAACATAATTCGCTGTGTTAGCTACTTTTTCTTTGCCGCAGGAATCTATTTCCTTGCTATGATAACAAGAAAATCTGCTCGTACAGCAAGACAAGTACCTAACGCAGCAAATTTGCTACAGATGGACAACTAAACCTAATTTGTTACTTTAGCTACTTTTTTGTTGCAGATTTTCTTGTTATCTTAGCAAGGAAATTGGTTCCTGCAGCAAAGAAAAAGTGGCTAACACAGTAAATTATATTTAGTTGTCCATATCTTTTTTTTCCGTGTGCCCATATGTAGGATTTTCTTGTTCAAGAAATCTTTTAGATCCTATTCCCAGGCCTACTGACAAGGGATTCTCAACTATCACTGACTGTTTTTTGTAATTTTCTTGATCAGAATCGATAAAGCATCTTTCGAAATGTAAAATACCACATTTAAAGACTGCGATAATGTCAAGTACCTGAAAAATAATGCACACTAGTGCAAGCGACCTAATTCGCTATAAGAAATGCAAGAATGCGGGACAAATTTAAGATAAATTTCGATTTATTGTTCATTATTCTATTGGAGAGGAGTAAAATGCGAGATTAAATTAGCACTAATTTCTAATTAACCTCAACCTGTTATATCGCAGACTAAGTCCTTTTATGTAATTCATCCTAGATATTATCAAGGTTATAATTTTTAGTCGTTCTTATTTAATTCTATATTATTAAAGTTATATATATTCTCACTTAAGCGATACACATGAACATTGTATATTTTTTTTCTACGAAATAACTTTGTCATAAACTCACATAAACTTTGTTATAACATTACACTTTCGGTATCAAAAAGATGGCTATTTCTTGTATATTTTTTGTGCAGAGAGCGCTCTGGAGAACACTTTGTCCCATAACGCTTTAATAAATAATGCTTCTCTCTCTCTCTTTCTCTCTCTATGTTTCTTAGAAGAAAACCAGTTCTCCCCGTCAAGCAAATCTTACCTCTTTCGTCGCGATCCCCTCGTCTTCCTGTTCACGTTTCTTCACTCGCACCTTCCCAGAGAGGCGAGGATCTCTCGTACGGGAAATCCTGATCGTACACGCGTCCAGGTGATAAAAAGCGAACGACTTACGCGGCGTCGACTGCGAGGAAAAGAGAGCGAGAGAGAGAGGAACCGATGTCTTCGTTTAATATCCCTCTTTTTATATCGCTGTTAGATTTACGGTCGAATAGTGGTGTGTAACCGTTATGTTTATCGGCGCGGAGATGCGTCTCGGCGGAAGCGCGCGTCCCTCGTCCTTCCTGAGGAAGAGGAGCGGCCATAGACGCGGAGATCGTGGCCCTCGAGGAAAACGAGCGATTCGCAACTGATCGAATAGGTTGGCTGGCGAATGCCCGAATTCATAAATCCGCTCAATCTCATGTTATGAACGTTAGAGTCATATTTAAACGTGCGCCCTTTAAACGGATTTTTATGCTCCGAGATATCCGCCACGTGAACCCCGGTGCAGACGTTGCTACCGTGCTGTTGTGGATCTTTGATATCCTTTGAGGATCGTCGCAGATCAATTCCGTCGTATTCTTGTTTGCCACTGGCGGCACGATCTTTACGTGCTTATCAACCTATCTATATGATCTAATTTGAATTTGAGAATGTTCTAACATCAAATTAGACTAAAATATTTTAATCAGCATCAGTCTAATATATTTCAGTTAAAAAGATCAGTCTACAAATTTTTTAATCAACATCAAATTGGTATAAAAAGTCTTGTAGTCAACATCAAATTGAACTGAGATATTTTAATCAACACACATTAAATTGGACTAAATTATTTTAGTTAACACGAAATTAGAGTAAAATATTCTTGTTAGCATCAAGTCAGTCCACGAATTTTTTAATTTACACCAAATTAATACAAAACTCTTAATTAACGCGTCAAATTAAACCGTCAAATTAAACGATATATCTTAATTAATATCAAACGATATATCTTAATTAATATCAAAATTTTTTTAATTAACATCAAATTATTAACGCCGGATCGTTAATAATTCTACAAGACTGAATTTTTTTCAGCAAACTCACACACGTATGTACTTTAAACTCGCGTTTATTCGTCCAGTAATTTTTATCATCGATCTAGGAATGTTACTTCGTTTTTTCAATGATGCTCGTCTCGCGGCCCGATATAGACGCTAAATTTCGCGGATCTCCGGTGTCACGTAATTTCATCCGGGAGGCCAAAGAAGATCGTGTCCCGCGGGCGTAACAAAGAGCCGCAATTTATACCGCCGCGTTTAGGAAACGGCCTTTCAGCGGGAACGGAACGACAACCGCTCGTTGGCGATATTAATGCGTAATTAGTGCACCATTTGTCAACTTCTCCGTCGTTGTGGGAGCCGCGACACAACGGTCGGCTGCCTGGCCGGCGGCGAATTGTTCGCCGATCTGGCGTGTCTCGTCGCGCACTACGTACGTTCCGTAAGCACGTCGTCGCCAGTTGCGCGAAACGTAACGAGCTCGATAACACGATGATAAAAGTCGCGATCGCGACTCCGAAATGTCGAGAGGGGCACGGCGTGCTTTCAGATCCGCGAGCAGTATAAAGCAACCCTTCACAGCCCGCGTGTGTACCAGTCGTCCCCTTTCTCTGCCGGCTGCCTTTATTGAAAACTTATCGATCGACGCGTCGTCGTCATCGACGACGACACGGTTCTTCGCGAGTTCTACAAAAATCCGAGTAAGCAAACGGGAATCTACACCGGCTGCGACAGAAGCCGTAAGTCTTGTTAGCGGTACTTCCTCCCCACACGACTTCTTTTCTCTCTCGCTCGAATACGAATCTCTCGTAAATCCCAGCTTCAATCCGCGGCCCCAGGGCGAGAGCCGCGCCACCCTTGGCACATCTCCGCGCTTCGACGCTCATAAATCAAGGATGAGTTCGAGGGTAAAGTTAATAGGGACGAAGTTTGACATTAATCCAACTCGACGGCTGGGGCGAAAGTTGCAGCGGGGAACGCGCGGTGGACCGACGACGACGGCGATGCGACGTGAGGACTGACGCGCGTTCATGCCGTGAGAACGCGTTGATGCGCTTTCGCCGGTATGTCCGCATAGCGGTCGCGGCGCACCGCGATTTAACGAATGGATTGGTTTGTCGCCGTATCCGGATGCGAGAATTCCTTGGAAAAAAGGAAAAGAGTGCAGGAACGAATTCTCCCATGAGGGAACATCGAGAAAACGAGGAATGACATATTGAGAGCAAAAATATAAAAAAAAATAAAAAAATTATTTCTAGATTTTTTTTAGTTTTTTCAACCTTTTTTTAGTGCACGAATGAAACGAGGCGACGATAGTTAGTCAAACATGAGAACAGAAGTGATACGCGAAAAGCAAAAATAGAAGAATGTACTAAAAAATAAGTGAAAAATATGAAATACTGAGAGGAAAATGTCAGAAAGATAACAAAATTTATTTAGTAGGTACTAGTAGTTCAGTTTTCATAAATCACAATTCTTTCATTTAATTGGAATAAACAGTTGCCATGAAAAGGTTTGAAAAAATATATATATTTCTCATTTGTAAAAATTGTTCTCAGTGCGAAAGAAATATGTGTATATTAGTGTAATCAAATATGTTACTAGTATCCACCAAATAAGTGATTTTAATTTCTTAGATTCTCTCTCAGTGCATGCATGAACGAAACGTGAAGCGATTAGTCAAACGTAAGAATAGATGGAAATGGCGCGGGAAGCAAAGATAGAAGAAAAGATCAAAATAAGCGGGAAAGAGCTTTAATTCGCTCGGCTACGTCCAGTTTTACGCGCGCTTAAATTTTCCCCATGGACATATTAATTAAAGTTTTGCGGGGCAGGGGGAGCGCGGCCGAAACGGCGCGCAGCTTTAACTCCCTGTCATCGACGCGTCGTGCTGAAATGAACTCGGTTATCGAAATTAGCGACGATCCCCGGTCGACGGGAATTTAGACGACGGCGGCGGCGACGACAACGACGACGTCGACCCCGCTATCGAATGCAATAAAGCGCGCGCCATAAAACCTGACGTGTCGTCGGCAAAATATGGCCGGACGACGGCATAAAAAAGTGTACACGGGAAACAAATCGTCCCGCCGATACAATGGACACGGCGCCCTTAGACGAGGGATGGACGTATTGAAGGGAGGAGGGAGATCAGTCCAAGGACCGGCCATCGATTACGCGTGGGCTTTCGTAATTTCCGTGCTTTCTTCCGGAGTCCTTCACAGGCTCTGCTCCCTCCTTTAATATTTCTCCCGATCGGGATCGCTATCCAGAACGCTCTCCCATCTTTTTACCCTGCTTCCTTACCTTTCCTAAGCTGATAGACGCGTTACTTTTGTCATCCCAACGGCATAAAGGACGGCGATCGTCCTTATAGACGCCGTCAGTTGATCTCGATATCAACGCTTATATTCTTCAAAGTATAGTCTGTGTATTCCTCATTGTGAAACGCTATAGTTATAACTTATGGCTCAATTCAAATATGATATTGCAATAAGTATGATCTCAAGATATATTAACGGTATACAGAGAGAATGTTTTAGTAAAAATTAGGGTAGAGTTTTGTATGTGTGACCCAGGAATAGATCGACATTCTACAGTAAGATAAAAACACTAATACTCGGACACTAATGCCTAATCCTGGGCAATCTTATTGATTTAGTTATTAAATATGAGTACTTAAACTTTTAACATAAAATATATGTATATTCTTTGCTAACATAAAATATATGTACATATATTTCATGTATATATATTTCAGGGAATGGAATTATTTCCATTATTTAAAAAACATTAAAAAATTATCGGAAGAGCATAAAAACGTGCTCCCAAAATGTGCTCTAGATACTAGTACGATACGACCTAAGCAACCTGCAGTCACATGACCGATTCTGGCTCATGCGCAGGATAGGTTTCACTTCGCATGCGCGAGAATCCGACTTTCCTACCAACGGTATGTTGAATCCAATTTTAAGAGGACTTTGGGATACTGGAAAATTATTTTGAAGATTCTGGGCACGTTACTGAGGGAGCAAAGTCACATTAATTCAAATTGTGTACCAGGAAACAGTATCAAACGCGATACGCACAATTGATGCCATTTTCAAAAATACATCTTTGAAAATTCGAAAATTATTTTAAACTTCCACTATGTTTCTAGCGAAATTTGCTATTTAAATATAAAATAAGTGAATTTTGAATATATTATTGGTAATATAATATAACACATATATGGAAGACGTTTATTCCATCGAAAAGCAAACAGAAAGTTGGCTCTGGTACAACGTACAATGAATTTATGTATTACAGATTTTGCAATGAAATCTCACTCTTCCTCTGGTCAAAACCAGTGAGGTATAAAACGAAGCAGTAGAGTGGAAGTGTTCTTATTGAAAATCAATGTGTATTCATTGATTATTGGTGAAACAATCCTCTTAATGATTTTATTTAATCACATTTTTGCTGATTCACTTTAAGAGAATACAACAGTCAAACAGTGAATCGAGCGAGCATCGCGAATCGACCCGCGCGATTCGGCGCGAGCAACGTCGAGATGCCGATCATGTTCGAGGAGTCTGTAGACACTCGCGATGTAAGTTCATCGTTCCCGCGAAGTAGAGGCTCTGATAGGCGATGAATGCGCGAAGGGCAAGATATATTATTAAGCGGTTAATTTGCGACGAGGTTCGAGGTTCGCGCAGAGTATCTCAATTTATGTAAGAGTTCCATTATCGGTGCTCTCCGCGCGGGAGTCGCGTATATCGACAAACAGGGGAAGGACAAATTACGCGCGATCGAGATACCGTGCCAGGAGTTCCGAAAGAGGGATCGAGGGATTCCCCTCCGGCGCGATTTGTGTACGGGGTCCCGTTGAGAACGATCGATTCTGTAAATTAACGCGCTTCCGTCGTGGAAGAGCTCGTGATGTAGATCGAATTATCGAAAAAGACATCGAGATAGGGAGAAGGAAGAGAGGAGAGAGAGAGAGAGGGAGAGAGAGAGGGGGAGAGAGAGGGGGGGGAGAGAGAGAGAGAGAGAGAGAGAGAGAGAGAGAGGGGGGCTCGGTCGCGGATCGGTAATGGAATTGAACGAAATTCCGGAACGATATGAGGCACGAGATTTCGTATAGACGATGCCAATGTTGCGGACGAGGATCGCCGTCTTCGCTGTCCTTATCGACTCGAGGGTAAAGCAAGACATTAAGGCGTTTCCCTTCGGTCCTTACATCCGACGAGGAGGGTATCGAGAATATCGATCCCGCGGAAGACAAGCGGAGGGCAACGTCGTCCTGGCCCCGGGACAAATCGCGATAAGAGTGGATCGAACTCGAGTCAAAATTCTGATTCCACGTCAGCCCTGCAAATACTGTTTTCTTAGGGCAATTCACGTGGAGAAGTGGCAGCTTCTCTGCAAATTTATTATTTGTCGCGAGAAAGTCGATTTAGTCGTAATGAAAAGGATTCAATTATAAAAGGACAAATATATATGACATCTGTGTTACCACACGGCGAGTTTCCTGCTTACGGCGAAATGTTTAGAGTCAATATGGAATCAGTGTTTCAACTCCAAAACTTGTTATATTATCGTTTTGCCTAATGAAATTATACAATTCGACGCGTAATCTCAACTGCAAATCACAGCTTGCTCTAAGTCGAATCGAACTCAATACACGTTGGCGATCGTACGCAGTTCCTCTCGTCGACGGGTCAGCACCCGCTGATCAAGACCTCGAGTTAAGCGAACGCGAATGCACACGACTACTGGCGGAATCGCGGTGGACATGGAACTATTGGCGACGTTATCACTTGTTAATTGAGCCAACTAGCAATTTATTTCATGGCTCTGATCGGGTGGTTGGTTCCAATCATTCATCTGGCTTATATAACGTGATACCCTGATAAGTTATGTAACACAGCGTATCACAATCAGGGGCTTGTTAACAAAAAGGATCATTAGTAATTAGGACCAAACAGTGCCACCTTCTACGAACCTTAGATAGCTGATTGGAATTAATCCTTCTGATTAAGACAATGAGATAAATTTCTAGTAGGGAACGAACCGTTTATAATCGACGTCATTTATCGATGTCTTTTTGCACATGTATATCTCGTCTCACAATGCGTTATAAATGTATACACGGGTAGCAGGCGATTCTTCCGCCGTTTCGTTGAAGACGTTGAAGCGATATACCTGATTATCGTTTTGTATCGGCGACATTGTTGCGCGGGGAGAGGTGACTGTAAATCCGCAGTATCGCGGGCGGATTGTTCCGGGCGCGTACAGCTTTTCGTGACGGGTATATTTATCATACCCGTGAAAGGAAGGAGTTTTTACCATGAGAAAGAGTGTCCGCGGCGTGGCACGGCAAGAACGACCCTTTTCTTCAACTCTTTAGAGTTGAAGTTCCAAGGATTCTGTCTCTCTCTCTCTCTCTCTCTCTCTCTCTCTCTCTCTCTCTCCCTCCCTCCCTCTCTCTCTTGGACACGGCCCTAACGACCCTGGGACTTGAGGCAGCGGGTAGTAGACGACGGATTCAGAGCGCCTCAGGTCTGACGTGTGCCGGACGTATCTACTTCGAGTCATCGCGCGGAAGCGCGGACTTGTTCCTAATCTAATTCCGGACCGGTTCGGCTTAGTTTAGTTTAGTGCAGTTGCGTGTAACACGACGCGATAACATAACTGGGACTAGGGGAGTGTTGGAGAGGGTGTCGGAGATAATAAAATTAATAAAATACTTCGGTTGGAGGTAATAATAACGCTAATAGCAATGATCATAATAAAATGAATTCCCTTTAAAAAATGGTAATCTCATCCTTTGCGGAATCCTCTTATATATGGCTTCAGGACAGCTTTTCTGAAGCCAAAGCGGAAATATACTGAGCACAATATTCTGAAAGCCATAGAAGAATTTCGTCTCTTGCTGCTAATTACTGATAACAGAGAATCTACAAATTTTGTTCTTAATAGAAATTACTTCGAGTAAAAAGGCATTTTATAAGAATGTACTAAGAATGTAAAAGAAAAAAGTTAGAATAGTATTTAGTAGATTTTTTTATTAATATAGCCCACTTTATTAGAAGAGGGATACTCTTTCGGTAAAGGTTTTCGCTGCAAATATGGGATTACAAGAGAGAGCACCTTGCAACTGGAGTTCTTTATTTTTGGATGTTAGAATATTTTCCTTTTGATTTTAGAAGAATTCCCTCCTGAATGCATCAGAGAATAGAGAATATAAGAGGATTCCGCTAAGGACGAAACTACAATTGTACAACGGATCAAGAGTTTCAATAAACTTCAAGGACTTGATAGAACTGCAAATCTATTCAACCGATGTAAAAGATTTATCCTGCTTGTTAAATGAAATAGGAAACGAAGTCATTCGATGTCAAGGGGTTAATAATTCATACAAATAAATTGGACAACATCGAATATTTTTTGGACATTTCACGAAGACTTCCTGTTTTTCTTTTAATCCAAACTTCCCGTGAAAATTTAATAGAGAAATGACAAATCTTTGGCACTGATCCAACACTTGAAACGTTCTCAGATTTAATCGGGAGTGTGACGGGTTTGTTATAAGAGGAAAAAAAATTATCGCTGAGGAGACACATTTTATCGCGCGTGTCGTCGCGAATCAGGCGGTCGGCGCTTCTCGGTCGCAACTGTCGGGTCCTCCGTTAATATTTCACATCCGCGCACACGACGCGAGCCCTAAAACCCTCCCGAATCCCGGATTCTGGCATCTCTCGCCTGAAGTTCTCCCACGCGCGTATCGACGCCCGAAAGTTCTCGTGAGCGTGCACACACACATACATACACACACATACTTAGGTGAAGAGAGAGAGAGAGAGAGAGAGAGAGAGAA
>NW_022639455.1:3347133-3348590 GCF_010583005.1 Odontomachus brunneus | reverse complement strand
GAGGAGGAGGAGGTGGAGGAGGACGAGGAGGAGGAGGAGGAGTTGGAGGACGAGGACGAGGATGAAGAGGGGGTGGCAGGTACAGGCGGTAGTGGTAGCGGACGGGCACGGATAGAGCGGTGTTAGGGGGCGGGGGTACCACATACACACACACACGGCTTAACTGCACCATCGCGTGCATAAGGTGCCCTGAAAAGTTTCCAGCTTCCGGCGTGGACCGGCGATAACTGGAGCGCGGTTCTGAATCCCCGTCTCCGCTTTCCCGGGCGTCAGACGGGGGACAGAGGGGGAACGGGGTACGAGGACGAGCGGGTAGATTTTATGCGCTGTTTCTTCCGATCTCAATATCACCGGCTGACGACGTTCTCGCGCGTGCTTCATCCGCTCAACTTAGCGTTATCAGGCATAGCGCCGCGGAACACGTCGTCGTCACCGTCGTCGTCTCGGAATTCTCGTCGCTCGGGCGAAGCGCCAAGTAACTAACTGATTTCGCTCATTTCGCCATCATCGGCCGCGTTAGTGTCGTGTGGTTAAGTTATAATTACTCAAGATACTCTGAATACCTCTCTTAAGCACTTCTCTCTGTACCTCGCTTTGGCGCGTTTATCTTATTCACATTGATCTCGAGGAACGTTATATGCAGTCCTGAAGAAATATCATTTTCAGGCTTCGTTTGTCACTGAAGCGAGAAAAGGAGCGTTTTGACCGGTAAAGCGACGAAAGCCGAAAACTGCATTACGCAACGTTGAATGAGACTCTGATTATGAAAAAAAAAAAATAAAGAAAAAACCGATAAAACGTTGGTATCGTATTCAACGGACTGACCACGTAGAAGTTAATTACACACCGTATATCAACTGTCTACTGAGGATAATTGAAGCGGAGCCGGTGCTTAACACATACACACATACACACATACACACATACACACACACGTTGTCGATCGGAAGTAATTAATTACAACCTGGCGCGAGACTTTACGTTACTTCATGGAGTCGCGGGATATTAATCGGCCAGCTAAAACCGACCACCCGACCGTCGATCTCTTTAATCACAGCGGAGTTCGAAGTCGATCTCTGCGAACGGTCCCCAAACAGATTTGACCCGTGAGGCATCTTCGACAAACTCTGACGTTCGTTTCCCCAAGTTTCACTGGACGATCCACCCTGAGATTCAAGGAGTAAGACCCGAGGACTCAAACCGATTGCTCGAGCATTGACATTCCTTCGTGTTCCGCCATCTCCGTTGCGAAATTAATTTAAAAATGATATCAAGTGAACAACAAGAAACAATGCTGCAGTCCTTGTTTCGCGTATTTTGCGCAAATAATTCCGTTCTTTTATTCTGACTCGAACTACTGAGCGTCTTTGGTAGCAAATAAATGAACGAACTAATGAATGAGAGAAAGCAACGCACAGAAGCAAAAAGAGAGACAGCGTAATTTTCACTTGGTAATT
>NW_022639455.1:3346537-3347123 GCF_010583005.1 Odontomachus brunneus | reverse complement strand
AATGATTTCGGCGGAGAGCCGAGGGTTCGACGCGGGCGTCGCGCGTCGCGACGCAGCCGCAGCCGCAGCTCCGCGATCCACCTACCGAGATACCCTAATGGAGACGAATTAATTAACGAGATTGATGCCGTAGAGAAGGCCGCAATGAGCGAGTGCCGGCTTGCCCCCAGGTACTACGCCGTCGCGATATACCCACCGAAAATAGGCGCCGTTATTTCGAGAGGGGTCGCGAGAAGAGGGAGGACGCACGATGGGGAGGGAGGGTAGCGAGCAGAGAGAGAGAGAGAGAGGGAGAGAGAGAGAGAGACGGTGGCGGCGGCGGCGGGATGCTGGCGGATTGAAAGGGACTAGGACGATGGAATTGGGGTGGGTCGGGGCCGAGGCGGGGGGAGAGGGTGGCAGGGTGAAATAGGTTGGGACGGTGGGTGGCTGCCCCGGCGGGCGGGCAGGCGGGGGAGAGCGCGGGGACTGCGGGGGGACGACGTGGGGGTCGGTAGGACGCAAGGTGCAATCAATAGCGAGATTGCCCTCGCTCGGTCGCTACTCGACGCCAATATAGGGCCGTTATAGACACACACGTAGAGCC
>NW_022639455.1:3343648-3346527 GCF_010583005.1 Odontomachus brunneus | reverse complement strand
GTTTGTCACTGAAGCGAGAAAAGGAGCGTTTTGACCGGTAAAGCGACGAAAGCCGAAAACTGCATTACGCAACGTTGAATGAGACTCTGATTATGAAAAAAAAAAAATAAAGAAAAAACCGATAAAACGTTGGTATCGTATTCAACGGACTGACCACGTAGAAGTTAATTACACACCGTATATCAACTGTCTACTGAGGATAATTGAAGCGGAGCCGGTGCTTAACACATACACACATACACACATACACACATACACACACACGTTGTCGATCGGAAGTAATTAATTACAACCTGGCGCGAGACTTTACGTTACTTCATGGAGTCGCGGGATATTAATCGGCCAGCTAAAACCGACCACCCGACCGTCGATCTCTTTAATCACAGCGGAGTTCGAAGTCGATCTCTGCGAACGGTCCCCAAACAGATTTGACCCGTGAGGCATCTTCGACAAACTCTGACGTTCGTTTCCCCAAGTTTCACTGGACGATCCACCCTGAGATTCAAGGAGTAAGACCCGAGGACTCAAACCGATTGCTCGAGCATTGACATTCCTTCGTGTTCCGCCATCTCCGTTGCGAAATTAATTTAAAAATGATATCAAGTGAACAACAAGAAACAATGCTGCAGTCCTTGTTTCGCGTATTTTGCGCAAATAATTCCGTTCTTTTATTCTGACTCGAACTACTGAGCGTCTTTGGTAGCAAATAAATGAACGAACTAATGAATGAGAGAAAGCAACGCACAGAAGCAAAAAGAGAGACAGCGTAATTTTCACTTGGTAATTCGAATCGTTCTCTTTCGACGGGGGGGTGCTCCATTGTTTACGTCACTGACCCGGCCGCGCTAACCACCACTGAGAAACGTGCGCTTACACGTGCTCATGCACGCGCGTGTACATGCGCGCTCCCTCGTGTGCGTAGTTAATGCGGATACCTAGCTGGGGAAACGTACGAGGTGTCGAGATACCATGAATACTTCATCTCCCGTGTCGATATGCCGCCGCCACCTCCGGTGGCTTTGAGCTGCCGAGTATATTATCGGGATCGTTTATCCCGCGACGGGTCAAAGCGCATACGTTCGGTTTGCCTGGTGCGGCGAGTTACATCCATGAAAAATAAAGAAAAAGGGAAAGTGTGTGCAGCACGCGGCGGTTTCTCGTCTCGTCTCGTCGGGAGGTCTGAATGCAAAAAAAAGTCGGGGGAGGAGTACTTCGCGACAATGAATTTGTTAATGGGGCCTCTCGCGATTGATTGAAGCGCGATGACTAAAGCAAACGATTGCATTTCATCGAGGGTAGGAAGAATGCCAATTACTTCGATTGCTCGTTACGCGGTCTCCTGTGATCTTAATGTCGAAATCGCGCAAATCCCTTAGTGGGATCCCCTTAACCGCGTACAATATGTCTGGGCCTGTGAGACTCCAGCGGGTATTCGATCGCTCATCAACTTCGGTAAAGGATCTAGGAAAATTTGAAAATAAAGCAGATCCGTTTGCAGATTTTGATTTTGTTGCACTGCTATCTTGTAGCTGAGACTTTTCTATATTTCTGGAAGAAAAATGTGTGCAAAAATATTGATTTTTAACAAGGTTATATGGTAGTTCAAAGTTACTTGAGTTTGACAAGTCTAGATTATTGTAAATTGAGCAATAATGTTTTGCTAAGGAGTAATTTGAGATTTTAAAGCGAGTTTAAAGATTCTGAGAGACCCAAATTGTGTTGCCCCAAAAGTATAATTTACGCGGAGAATCAATTCTCCGAAAGTTTGTTCCAAGAACTGAAGTTGAAAAAACTTATTTTCGTAAATAGCGTAGAGTGTGTCTTTATACAGTTACAGTATCCTTGCCGCAGAATTCGTATCTCGTATTGATTGAGAGTTATGAATTTTGGAGCAATAATATCCTGCTCGGAAGCAATCCGGTACTTTAAAGAGATTTCAAAGTTTTGCCCTGGTCTGAGAGACCCAGATTACCCCTGCGTGTCCTAAAAATATGATTGTATATGAAGGGGATGACGCCGTTCTCCTGGCACGTCGTGTGCTGTATTTAGAGCCGAATTGCTATTTACTTTCAAGATAATAACGATTGCTCAACGGTTCGATCATTTTTATTCTGGCGGAGGATCCAGGACTGACGGGGGAATTGGGGTAACTCGGAAATTTATTACCGAGCCGACCGCCAAATAGGAGCGATTTATTACTTCGACATCCGCTCTTCGCGGAGAATATTTCGAGTCGCCGCGAGGAATCGACGTTGATAACGTTGAATAACGTCCGGCTGAATAACGTTAGGAATCACGAGCGCACGCCTGAACGCCGGGATCGCCGTGAGCGCGTAATCGTTCTAAATTGATCGAACGTTAAACAAGCACACAAAGAGGCGCGGCTGCATCGCCAGTTATAATTGAAACGATAATTAACTGTCAGCGCATTTAAATCTCACTCTGACGGCTATTTGCGTGCACCTAAGCGCACCCCGGTCCCGCATAACGTATCTCACGTGAGATCGATGTAAAATGTCACGCGGGTATAACCAGCTCGCGGCGGCCGGTGTTGCGAATGGCTTTATTCAAGGTGGATATGCATTTAGATTGATTTAATTACGTATACGCGAGCACATCGCGAAATTTCGCCTCTGTCCCCACAGTTACCACCGCAGACGCAGTCGCCTCCGGCACTACGATGTCTCTCTGCACCGTTTTTAGCCCGTTCATACGCAACTTTCACCGGATCGATCGATAATCATCGATTTTTCCATCCCTCTAATGTACGCAAGTTGATTTCTGGGGTTCTACGCCCACCCAGCACGCGCACAGAAAAAAAAGATTTGTTAATATATGGACAACTAAAAATATTAACTACAGGAGCAAATTTTCTTGCT
>NW_022639455.1:3343532-3343638 GCF_010583005.1 Odontomachus brunneus | reverse complement strand
GACGTGGGGGTCGGTAGGACGCAAGGTGCAATCAATAGCGAGATTGCCCTCGCTCGGTCGCTACTCGACGCCAATATAGGGCCGTTATAGACACACACGTAGAGCC
>NW_022639455.1:3335990-3343522 GCF_010583005.1 Odontomachus brunneus | reverse complement strand
ATCGTATTCAACGGACTGACCACGTAGAAGTTAATTACACACCGTATATCAACTGTCTACTGAGGATAATTGAAGCGGAGCCGGTGCTTAACACATACACACATACACACATACACACATACACACACACGTTGTCGATCGGAAGTAATTAATTACAACCTGGCGCGAGACTTTACGTTACTTCATGGAGTCGCGGGATATTAATCGGCCAGCTAAAACCGACCACCCGACCGTCGATCTCTTTAATCACAGCGGAGTTCGAAGTCGATCTCTGCGAACGGTCCCCAAACAGATTTGACCCGTGAGGCATCTTCGACAAACTCTGACGTTCGTTTCCCCAAGTTTCACTGGACGATCCACCCTGAGATTCAAGGAGTAAGACCCGAGGACTCAAACCGATTGCTCGAGCATTGACATTCCTTCGTGTTCCGCCATCTCCGTTGCGAAATTAATTTAAAAATGATATCAAGTGAACAACAAGAAACAATGCTGCAGTCCTTGTTTCGCGTATTTTGCGCAAATAATTCCGTTCTTTTATTCTGACTCGAACTACTGAGCGTCTTTGGTAGCAAATAAATGAACGAACTAATGAATGAGAGAAAGCAACGCACAGAAGCAAAAAGAGAGACAGCGTAATTTTCACTTGGTAATTCGAATCGTTCTCTTTCGACGGGGGGGTGCTCCATTGTTTACGTCACTGACCCGGCCGCGCTAACCACCACTGAGAAACGTGCGCTTACACGTGCTCATGCACGCGCGTGTACATGCGCGCTCCCTCGTGTGCGTAGTTAATGCGGATACCTAGCTGGGGAAACGTACGAGGTGTCGAGATACCATGAATACTTCATCTCCCGTGTCGATATGCCGCCGCCACCTCCGGTGGCTTTGAGCTGCCGAGTATATTATCGGGATCGTTTATCCCGCGACGGGTCAAAGCGCATACGTTCGGTTTGCCTGGTGCGGCGAGTTACATCCATGAAAAATAAAGAAAAAGGGAAAGTGTGTGCAGCACGCGGCGGTTTCTCGTCTCGTCTCGTCGGGAGGTCTGAATGCAAAAAAAAGTCGGGGGAGGAGTACTTCGCGACAATGAATTTGTTAATGGGGCCTCTCGCGATTGATTGAAGCGCGATGACTAAAGCAAACGATTGCATTTCATCGAGGGTAGGAAGAATGCCAATTACTTCGATTGCTCGTTACGCGGTCTCCTGTGATCTTAATGTCGAAATCGCGCAAATCCCTTAGTGGGATCCCCTTAACCGCGTACAATATGTCTGGGCCTGTGAGACTCCAGCGGGTATTCGATCGCTCATCAACTTCGGTAAAGGATCTAGGAAAATTTGAAAATAAAGCAGATCCGTTTGCAGATTTTGATTTTGTTGCACTGCTATCTTGTAGCTGAGACTTTTCTATATTTCTGGAAGAAAAATGTGTGCAAAAATATTGATTTTTAACAAGGTTATATGGTAGTTCAAAGTTACTTGAGTTTGACAAGTCTAGATTATTGTAAATTGAGCAATAATGTTTTGCTAAGGAGTAATTTGAGATTTTAAAGCGAGTTTAAAGATTCTGAGAGACCCAAATTGTGTTGCCCCAAAAGTATAATTTACGCGGAGAATCAATTCTCCGAAAGTTTGTTCCAAGAACTGAAGTTGAAAAAACTTATTTTCGTAAATAGCGTAGAGTGTGTCTTTATACAGTTACAGTATCCTTGCCGCAGAATTCGTATCTCGTATTGATTGAGAGTTATGAATTTTGGAGCAATAATATCCTGCTCGGAAGCAATCCGGTACTTTAAAGAGATTTCAAAGTTTTGCCCTGGTCTGAGAGACCCAGATTACCCCTGCGTGTCCTAAAAATATGATTGTATATGAAGGGGATGACGCCGTTCTCCTGGCACGTCGTGTGCTGTATTTAGAGCCGAATTGCTATTTACTTTCAAGATAATAACGATTGCTCAACGGTTCGATCATTTTTATTCTGGCGGAGGATCCAGGACTGACGGGGGAATTGGGGTAACTCGGAAATTTATTACCGAGCCGACCGCCAAATAGGAGCGATTTATTACTTCGACATCCGCTCTTCGCGGAGAATATTTCGAGTCGCCGCGAGGAATCGACGTTGATAACGTTGAATAACGTCCGGCTGAATAACGTTAGGAATCACGAGCGCACGCCTGAACGCCGGGATCGCCGTGAGCGCGTAATCGTTCTAAATTGATCGAACGTTAAACAAGCACACAAAGAGGCGCGGCTGCATCGCCAGTTATAATTGAAACGATAATTAACTGTCAGCGCATTTAAATCTCACTCTGACGGCTATTTGCGTGCACCTAAGCGCACCCCGGTCCCGCATAACGTATCTCACGTGAGATCGATGTAAAATGTCACGCGGGTATAACCAGCTCGCGGCGGCCGGTGTTGCGAATGGCTTTATTCAAGGTGGATATGCATTTAGATTGATTTAATTACGTATACGCGAGCACATCGCGAAATTTCGCCTCTGTCCCCACAGTTACCACCGCAGACGCAGTCGCCTCCGGCACTACGATGTCTCTCTGCACCGTTTTTAGCCCGTTCATACGCAACTTTCACCGGATCGATCGATAATCATCGATTTTTCCATCCCTCTAATGTACGCAAGTTGATTTCTGGGGTTCTACGCCCACCCAGCACGCGCACAGAAAAAAAAGATTTGTTAATATATGGACAACTAAAAATATTAACTACAGGAGCAAATTTTCTTGCTTTCATAACAAAGTTAGTTTAGTTTTCATAGCTAAAAGATTTGCTAATATAATATAATATATTAGCAAATCTTTTAGCTATCACAACTAAATAACTTTGCTATGAAAGCAAGAAAATTTGTTCCTACAGTTAATATTTTTAGTTGTCCATATATTAGCAAATCTTTTTTTCCGTGTAAATACGTGCAAATAAACAGATTATCTTACACATAGGCTCGTATTAATCGTCATTACTTAAAACTCATCCTAAATGAGATATATTTGTATTCAGAGTTTAGTAAAATTCCAATTTATTAAATTTCCAATTGATTCGTGATTATAGATATAAATATCACTCATACACGGAGAAAATATTATAGTAAAAATTACGTTAAAATTATATTTCTTTTTAATGTTTTTATCTCCGATGTGCAATGTAAAAATTTAAATAACTACAACAATTTTATAGTAAAGAGCAAAACGAGAAAAAAATTTTGAACAAATATAATTTCAATCACAATTTTCTGTATGACCCAAGATAGCAAAAATTCTATTGTAAATTTTAACTACAATTTTTTCTCCGTGTATCATATTTCAATTGTAAAACTTGAATTAGATTCAAGAAGTAGAATTAGTTAAAATTCTGACAATTAGATATTGAGAAGTGAGCAACGATTCACGTGGAGAAGAGTAATTAAATTTGAGAGAAAGAGACAACAATGAGTTGATATGTCTCTTTTCAAATGGACTAGACGCCTAAATGTCTGTCAAATAATTTCGCAAATACATATAAATATATTGAGCATTTGTGAAACACATAAATATTATATTGACACTTGTGAAACATATAAATAAATCAGTTATGTCGAAATATGCAACCTTTGACCGGTGATTTTTATCACCGGCCATCAATGCGATTTACATTTAAATATTGCACTACGTAGAATGTCGCTTTGTAAGCGTTTGAATTGGGCACTCACCAATGCGCGTCGATATCCAACGATGTCCAGTCCAAGTCCATCCATGAGACTCATAGCTGCATCTCGACCAAGTCGCATCCGTGCAATATTCTCGGCGTCAGCCGTTGTCCCACGCTGGTTGCACTTCACTTCATTCGCGGCCGCAATTGTTTCAACGGCGCTTAACGATTAATGTAAAGCAATTTAACGAAAAGCTATTCAACGAAAAGTGATTTAACGAAAAGTGATTTAACGAAAAGCGGTTCAACGATTTAACGAAAAATAATTTAACGTCCAACAGCAAATACGAACGCTTTGAGAATATTCTCGCGAATTACGAATCACGCGGAAAAAATCGCGAACAGATCACGGCGCTTTCCGTAAGGCGAAAAAACATACTCCTCGTTTCGTAGACATTGATACTTTGGCAAGAAATGAACGTTTTGCGAAAATTCTGATTTTTTTATTCTAACTCCCTCAATTATAATTCTTGCCGAAATGACAATACGTCGCGAATAAAACTTAGAAAAATAGCAATCGCGGTAATTGTAAAATTTCTCGCGAGCGAAATAAATTATTGTAAATTTCGCGTGTGGTGACGCAATTGTAGTGTGCCAATTATGGCGTGCAAATTGTGGCACGCAAGATGTGGCGCCTTAATTGTGGTGCGCAAATTATAGCGCGCAAGACGTGGCGCCTTAATTGTGGCACGCATGATGTGTGCGCAAATTAGGCGCGCAAAATGTAGCATGTAAATTGTGGCAAGTAAATTTTAACTCCAATTTTAATTAAAATGACAATACGTTACGGGCAAAAAATTAAAAAAAATTACGATAATTATAAAATTTTTCGTGAGCAAAATAAGTAATTGAGAGTTCCGCGTGTGATTGCGTGAGGATGGTGTGTAAATTCCGGCACGTGCAAATTTTAATTCTGAATTTTAATTCTAAACTCTAAACTTCTAAACTTAATCTTGATTTAAATAACGATACTTGATCGGTAATCAATATAGAAAAATGGCAAACGCGACGATTATAACACTTGTGACGAGCAAAATAAATATCGCGGATTTCACGTATGCTTGCGTAATTGTAGCGCGCAAATTATTACGCGCAAGTTGTGACGCGCAAGTTGTGGCGCGCAAATTGTAGCGCACAAATTGTGATGCGCAAAACTGTAGCGTGCAAATTGTGATGTGCAAATTGTGATCATTGAAATGTGACGAGCAAATTTTAACTTTGAATTCTAACTTTGATTTTAACTGAAATGACAATAACATCACCGGCAAAAAAATGAGAAAAATTGCGGCAATTGTAAAATTTCTCGTAAGCAAAATAAGTCATCGCGAGTTCCGCGTGTGATTGCATAACAATGATGTGTAAATTCTGGCAAGTTTTAACTTTACATCCTAACTCGATTTTAACTGAAATGACGATATTTTACCGGTAAACAATGTAGAAAAATGGCAATCGCGACGATAATAAAATTTCTGACAAGCAAAATGAGTTATCGCGAATTCCGCGTGTGGTTGTGCAATTGTGGCGTGCAAATTGTGACACGCAAATTTTCGTATGTTTTATACACCGCTTAAAATAATTGGGGATTATGTTGAATTAATAATTCCATCAAATAATTCTATTTCTTGAAAAAAACTCGTAAAGATACCAAAACATTTATATACATACGTATAAAGAAGCTTACTGAAATTTGATGGATTTGAACTTTGAAAGAAAATATTACGAAAGTATTACGAAAATATTACGAACTCGTATCTTTGAGAAAGGAGTATTCAATATATCTGAGAAATATCTGATAAATAACATAATTATTTAAAAAATTGATCCCTAACTGTTTCAAGTGGTGCGAATCAATAGACGGTACAAACAAATATGCAAAAACACATTGAGAGAAAATTATTCAATATTTGCAACTGTAATTGTATTGTGAAATAATTATAACCGGAAAACTCACTTCTGCAATAAATGTTTTATTGCTATTATTGTGGGGTTAAAACAATAAAAGAGATATCGCCGAAAATAATCACAATTTAAAGCAAAATTAATTTCTTCTTCTCTCAATGTATATACAAAAAAATCTACGAGTAAATCGCATTGATATCTGAAATTGATCAATCACCAATAAACCCACCACCTAACCCTGTGTTTTTCACTCACCAAAGGGTCGAACACATTCTGCTACAACAGCTACACATCTGAAGCAAAAAGGCATATCACCACTGATTAGATATTAGATACAGATTAATGGCTTAATGAGAGAGCGGGAATACGAGTGTGTTAACCTTTTGCGATCATCGTAACTCAATGATATCCACTTGGACGGTTGTGTTCCAGTTCTCTATCGCAAAAGCTTATAAATACAAGAGTGCTAAGTGTATATATAACCCTACCTTCGAGCCGACCCTGCTTGGCCCGAACCGGATCCTCCGGTACGGCATCTGCATCCACCGTAACTGCACCACCCGGGAGAACCGCACCCACTGTGCTCCTCTGCCAGGCTCCATCAGATCTGAAGCAGAAAGCAAGTTTTTTTTCTGATTAGAGCTGCACGAAAATATATATGAACATATTAAGAAATATCAAGAAATAGAACGCATCAAGAAATATATGTGAACATATCAAGAACGCGGAGTATATCTGTTTTTCAAAGTAAAGCGATAAAGCGTTTAAAGTTTTTTAAGATGTAAAACGGTAGTCACCCTTAGGATGCCAGGATGCCACTACTGCTTCGAATTATCTTCGCACAACGACCGCACGTGCGATGCAATATGACGCATCTCATCAAACAATTCGATCGATTCAGAAAACGGGTATTACGCGCGACATCTCCCGATCCGCTTACCACCGTGTCCAAGACTGTTGTCCAAGATCATCTGGCTGCGTATGTTGTTATATATGTGCATTGTTGCCCTCAACCGGCGAGACGGCCTTGAAAGCACTACACGTAATACCGCTAATACTTCTAACCGTTGAAATTTAAGGGTTCTCTATCTCGCGATGTTTACACTGAGAGGAAAGTATCTAAAAAATGAAAACATACTTACTCGGTGAGTACCAACGTATAACGTATTCACATGACGTATTTACGCGAATCTAAATTCTTTGATTTCAATGGAACAAACAATTGCTGTCGTGAAAAGCTAAGGGGTTTTCAGAAAATGTATATTTTCTTCCTTGAAAAATATATCCTATAATATGTTTTATAATGTATTAAAATATATTATATTAAATTATATTATATTATGTATATATAATTATAATTATAATATATTATTATATTATGTATTAAATATATCTAATATTAGTGTAAATCGATTTGTTATTAGTACCTGTCGAATAAATATCTTTTATTTCTTAGAAATTTTTCTCTCAGTGCACACATTCATACATTACTTTGTGTTATTTAATTCCCTTTTTACATTTGAACACGGCTCATAAATGACTCGACGAATTAGCACGAGCTTTAACGAATTGGCATGTGTTTCTTATGAATGGAATAAGATAATTTAGGGACTCGGAAAATCAGAAAGTAATTTTGAACTGACCGATAGATGATTTCCGCGTTCTGTATATCCGCGCCGTTCGTCCCATCCAAAGTTCAGTTATTATCGCCTCGGAGGATGATTCGATGTATGCAGGCTAATGTTGACTCGATATACGTACTATATTGCTGCACGCTCGAAACTTGCGACGCCACACGGGCAAACTGAAGCGCGGAAAAGCGGCAAGCTCGTTAGAGACGACGGGCTGAGAAATTAATGGCACTACGCTCGCGAACGATTGAGTATTCATTATGTATAATGAGAGAAAGAGAGAGAGAGAGAGAGAGAGAGA
>NW_022639455.1:3311537-3333478 GCF_010583005.1 Odontomachus brunneus | reverse complement strand
AGAGAGAGAGAGAGAGAGAGAGAGAGAGAGAGAGAGAGAGAGAGAGATGGGGATGAAGAAAGAGAGGGAAGGAAAAAAGGTAGTTTTACCCCTGGAGTGCTGGTACGCGCGAGTCAAAACATCTCGTTCAATTATTCATGCACGTAATCCACGCAATTATGCAACGTACTTAAATGAGAAGCCCGGAGAAAGTCCCGGTCGCGCCGGCGGAAATGCGTTATTAAGGACGGTTAAGGGAAACGTCGCAACAAACGGCAAGAGGGAGAGAAGGAGGAAGCGCCGTCCCAGGACTAACAGCGGCTCGACGTCGGGCTCGGTTGATTGCAGTTGCAGCGTCGACAACGGCGCGTTTGCACGTAGCTGCAACTTGGTATGAACGGAGTGAGAAAAGGAGGGAAAAAGAGTGAGAGTGAGAAGGTGAGGAGCAGAGAGAGAGAGAGAGAGAGAGAGAGAGAGAAGGCTAAGACAGGCTGCTCGAAACTCAAGACGAGTGGAAAAAGTTTCGCCGTGCAGTCGCCGTGGAAAACGAGGGAAACAACCGCCGGACTAAACCAGCAATAATCCTTTTTTCCCCTGTGCCGATGCTGTGTCCTCTTACGGCCTTCTAACAAGCGCTCCTCCGCATTTGCATACGCCGCGTACACATCGAAGTATCGCGCCTTTAATTGTTATTTCGCGAGACCGCCTTTTCTCAGCAGGCATGCGATTCCGAAAAATTCTCGGCGTCTTTCGTTGAATTTGTATGAGACGGTGTTTCCTTCAAGTTCTACAGCGCAAGTAAAGTATTCTGATACGACTAAACGGAGAATAATTTCTGGAAAATCGCGCGATTTCTTTTTTGAACTTTATGTTTTCTTTGTGTTTAGTTGAATATAAGTTAAGAAAATTATAATGGCTAAGAAAATTTGACATTCACATTCATTTGCGACATAAATTGCAATTCTTTAGCAATATACACCTTATCTAAAACTACGAGAACGCAACGACTGCATCGGGAACGACATGTCTCCAGACTCTTGCCTCCTTATGGCTATGGCCTCTCTCTCTCTCTCTCTCTCTCTCTCTTTCTATCTTTCTATCTATTTCTATCTCTCTCTCTCTCTACTATCGTTGGCGATAGTTTCGGTAACGAGAAGATCCTCTTCTCGCGATCAAGCGCGAGACAGCGGCGAAAAGAGGAACTGAAACCGAGGCGAGGCGAGGTACTTCCGACCTCTGACATTGATCCGTATTCCATTCGCCCGGAACTAGTCCTCTCCGGCAGCTTTTCTCCCGCTCACTCACTCTATCTCTCTCCGTTTCTCATAAGCTCCCTCGCCCAAGCCGACTCCTCCCGGGCTCCTTCAGGGGTTGCTTTCCCCCTCGCGAGAAGAGAAAAGCTAGAAGAGAGGAACTAACACTACACGCTTCCACTGCCGTTTCGTCCTCCTTCTTCCCGAAGGAAAGTGAGAGAAAGTCGGCAGAAACTCGGTCCTAGTCTCCTCTCCGCTCTCCTTTGAGACGAGGAAAGACAGAAGCGTGCAAAAACGAAGCGAGGGTGGCAGCTACGCGAGCGACTCGACGAGTCTTCCTCGGGGAAAAGACGAAGAATGCGGAGGAGAAGGCGAGCTTGTGTAGTACAAGCGGGAGAAGCTCTCGCGCGATGTTTTTCGCATTGAGCGTTTTACTTCTTACACCCGCTTGAAAGAAGTTTCCGTGCTTTCTCTCTCTCTCTCTCTCTCTCACTTTCTCCCTTCCTCTTTAATTAACCGGTCCTTTTATTATTCCCAACTTCTCGCGCGCATCTCCTCGAGAGACGGCGTCTCTCTCTCGTTACTAGTTTAACGGGGCGCCATCTAAGCGCTGCACAATGCTTTTCCCGCGACACTCCGCGGTAAAGTGCACTCATCAAGTTGACGATGAGTTCTATCCCTTCGTCGAGGGTGTGCGCTCGCGATTGTTGTCGTTCCCGCGGCAAAGCAATCGCCTTGTCGCGCCGTATTGGCCGTTCGTCACTTTGCCCTGCTATTAAGCCCGCGGCGAAAAAAGGGGAAGAAGGAGAAAAAGGGAGGAAAAAGGAAAAAAGCGTGCGCGCGCACTGTGAAAAGTGCGGTTTTACAAGCGCCTCGCGGGAGAACGTCGCGGTGTTTTCCTTTCTCCCCGGGTAATCGTGACTCGCGCTTGGCGCGCGGCCAGGGGTGCATCAATTCTGTGTCTCTCTCTCTCTTTCTCTCCCTTATCTCCGTTTTCCTCTTGCCTGCCTCAGCCGCCTCATCGTCCTCTACCACCTCCACCACCTCCTGCATCCTTGCTTTTTTTCCCTAGCCGACGCGCGCGCGAGCAATCCGCGCCGAGAGATTTTTACGATTACGCGCTCGCGGAGACAGGGAGAAAGTAAAGTTTCGTTGCAATAAAACCAGATGAGATCGCCGGCCGTGGTGTCGCGTGAGGTCAGAGGTTTTCAAAGTGGATTTTCCAGCGGGAAAACATTGCGTCTCGGCGCGCTCGTTTTCTTTCCCTCTTTTCCTCCCTCCCGTTCGCCAACCCCCTGGATAGTCAACATGGGCTGGGTAGCCGGGCATCGGTGAAACAAACGCCGGCGTAAACAATGTGCATTATGCGCCGCGCTGCAACGCGATATAAACGAGACGAGAATAATTAATGCGTCCGTGGCGATACATCGCGAGTCCAGTTCGAGCCCGATTGTTCCCTCCGAGTGTGTTCGTGCTCGGCATTTTTGAGATTGTTGCAAAGACAATCGCAAAGAACGCCACGAGTAAGCTGTGAGAGCTGCGTTTCTCCACGGATGACATATCGACAGCGCAATTAGAAACCGGAGAGTGATTTCGCGGCGTCTCAATCGACGCGCATCGCCTTAGCGTCATCGAATGGCGAAAACAAGGCAGGGATGTAAGAAGAGAAGGCGCTCGAGGAGGGCGGCAGGAAAAAATTTTCTGTTTGCTCGACGAGATTTAGCCGGGAAGAGAAACTCTCAAACCAAGGAAAGAGAGGGAGAGTGAGGCGACGCTTAAAAATCCGTTCGTAATCCGTTCGTAACCCGTTTGTGCGGAAGGATCTCGGCTCGACAACGAGAACGTGGAGTTTCCTGAATTATCTCGTCAGAGACATCCGACGACTCGAAACGTCGTCGCTGCGCGAGAGGGAGAGGGAGAGGGAGAGAGAGAGAGAGAGAGAGAGACCGCGGGAGAGAAGAGGAACGCTCGCGCGCTCATGGACACGCTAATTCAATCATTCTGACGACACGCTTCCTCCGTCGGCGGAAGAAAGGGGCTCCATGTCGCCGCTACTTAGCTTAATTTACCGTCTACGGGGGAAAAAATCCGCAGCGAGAAACGGAGAGAAACGTCTGTCCGTCGCAATTCCGCCGCCGTGCGGCGAATATCCGGCAACGACGACAACGACGACGACGTCGGCGGTAGCAGCGAGTAAACAATGTCGCCGCGTGCGTCCGCGCGCGGCAGAAAATTCCGTCGATCAATACTACGAAATAAAATAGAAGACGGAGGAAAACTTTTAATGCGATATATATCTCTCTCTATATACGGCACGGCCCTTTTCGCAGTCCCTCGGCCGAATCCTCGGCTGGCCCGCCCCTCGCGTAACTTTTCCTCCGCAAACCTGATCATCGACCATCGACTCGCGCCCCGACAAAATGACTCCCTCGCCTCGCCCTTCTCCTCGTTTCGTGCCAGTCTCACCTCGCTTTGCTTCGCCTCGACTGACATCGCTTTTGCTCCAGCACGCAATATTACGTCGTATACATTTGCTCGTACAATATTTGCACGGAGATATTAATCTGTAACTACGATATATCCAGCGAAATTTTCGATAACGCGCGCATTCAATGAATGTATCGGGCCATTCGGCTAGAATTCGTTACACGAACGGCGTTACGATTTACGTTAGCCCCTCGAGCACGAATAGCTATTTTCTCTTCCCCGTGTGTAAAGAGAACCGAGAAGAAAAGAAGATCATTATGTAAGAAATACGCGGAGAAAACTGTTGCGTGGTCGCTACAACCACACTCTCTATGGTCGGGAGAAAAACTTAGGTGAATTCAAGTTAAGTAGACGGCAGCATTAAGAATTGTTGTTGTTATATGCCCATCTGTAAAGTTCTCACAGTTCTTATGGCACGCATAATATTTAATTATATTCTCTTATATAGTTTTCTCAACCAAAAGAATACTGCTTTCTCTCTGTTGTGGCTTCTAGAACGAATATTACGTGATTGGGAAATTTAGTAAGATGTAGTTTGCGCCATATATAGCACTGAGTTCCGCTTAACCCTAGAATACCACACTTTCAAAAAATCACGGCCTGCCATATTGGAATAATGGCTATCCACGTTATATATTTCGTTATAACTTCCACAAAAGTCAACCGATTTCAAGAAAATTATTTTTCCATCGAAACGCCAGACTTCAAGGAATTTGTCTATGTAGAGAGAAATATGAAAAAGACAGTAGTTCGGAAAATATGCCAACCTCGCAATTGATAATTCCCAAAATGATATACCCGCAAAGTTTCACCTGGGGTAAAATTGATCTCAGTGTGATAACTTAGGATTAAATGCATATGGACGGAGTAAAGAAAGCCAATGTATCATCAAAATAAATATTATGTGATTTCTACAACAATGCATCGAAATCGTTTCGCAAACGAGCGCACGTCAGATTCACTCTTGAATCTCGAGTACAAATATTCACATTCAAAGCGGAGAATTCACTCTGAAAAGTCACTCGAGTGACTCGGTGGTCACTCTGCTCTTTCCGAGTGAAATTTCACTCCAAGGAATTTCGAGGGCGCGGCGATTAATTTGAACGCGCAAAAAATGCCTCGATAAATCGGAGGTTCTCTCGTGGTCCGCACTCACGCCACGTCGAATTCACTCGCGCCAGCAATTTGTCCTCATTTATCGAGCCACGGGCGCAATTACGACGGTGCTTATTCGCGATATCATCGAGTTACCGATTACACACGGAGGGGATGCTCTCGCGGTGGCTAGGGGGATCGCTTCGACGTGTCGAGGGGCCAAGCGACAATTACATTCGCTTAGCGGAGTGTCAGCGAGAAAACGAACGACGAAGATGAGAGCAGGGGGCGACGACGGGCCGCTGATCGTCCGTGGGACGTGGCTCGAATTTGATGCAGCGTCGAATAACGAATCGGCCGAATCGAGGCTCGCAGGCCCGAAACTTGTCGCTAAGTCACGACCGCGATATCAATCAAACGCCCATTGTCTCGTGTCGTGGCTGTGCGCCATGTCCGGATCTCTTCCAGATCGATCTTCATCGATACGCGTAATGGCACACGGAATAATGTCGGGGGATCCGGTTCAAGTTTCAAAGTGCAATTCCGGGACCGATGAGAAATCCGAACGAGATTAACGGCTCGCTATCGCGCTTAATTTGAAAGCTGTTCACTATTGGCCACGATATATTTTTAGTGGCTATACTTAACCCTTCGAGTGGCATCCTGGGTCACTTGTGTCATTCTAAAAGGAGCTCGTTTCTCAGAGATTCTTGTTTAGAGATCATTAAAAATAAAATAGTTGGCAATTTATTCTTCACAAAAGAGCTACGTAGTCTTCGAATAGAAGGATAAAGGAAGTTTCAATCACTCCTGGGAACTTTCTCGCGTACACGGGAAGGAAAATTGAGGAAGACATTAATGATTCCGGTTGCCACTCCGAAGGTAGCGAGAATGCATTGTTACGCGGAGGGCTAATATAGTGCATGTTTGCACTTATATTCAAAATATGTATATAGAGAGAGAATACTCAAAATATGTATAAATAGAGAGAGAAATAGAGAGAGAAATTAGATGACATATAAAAAATATTAAATATGAAAATAAGTTGTAAACAGCAAAGTTCTGCGGTAGATTTCAAGATTACGTTTATGCGGCGCGTCCACAGAAAATTTCATGAACTCCAACTTGTTTAGAAAATAACGTTTATAAATTTATATCAAAATCCTAAAAGTTAAATAACAATATAAATTTTTCTTAATTAATTTTAAAACAAACCATAAACATAAAAAAAAATTTGGTTGCATTAACGTGAAATTTTTGGTTTTCATGGAAGAACCAAGTTTTGATTAAAGCCAAATTTAGTTCTAAGAATCAGAAATTTTGTTCCCCTGAAACAAAACGCTTCGTTCATTATAACTACAAACTTCATGTTAATATAACCAAACTTTATCCTCCGTTATATTCTTCAAGCAACATCCATAAATTGCTCATAGTCTCAGTTTACATTGTCTACAAGTAAACGCAGAATATCATAATTGCGGCAATCCCGTCGGCTTCCAAATTGAAGCGTTATTAAAGTTACGCTCGTACGTGCGTCGCGTGTTTCGCAAGTGTGTGTTTAAAGCGTCTACGAGCGAATAGCGCGAGGTGTCACAGGAAACGCGGATATGTGCGAGCTCTGAAATAATTGAATATATCTGAAGCGGTCCGTAAGTTTCCGCGAGTTGAGCGCAAGTTTGTCGCGAGGGCAAATCATGGTTCGCCTAAGTGCGCGGCAAAACGACCACGACAGTGCTCGGGAGCCATTGGAAAGTCATCAGGGCCACTGTGGAAAACTTGCCGAAAGATTTGCATCTCTATAGAAGTCTCGTCTGCGCGAGCGCGCACGCCGCAGTGACTTGTTGTGCTTCTTTTGTGCCGGGCCACCCCCTCGAAATTATTACGCGAATCCACATTTCGCGAAATCCTTGAGCCGTCCTTCTTTCCGGAAGAAAGAGTCACGATCGATTGGTTTCATCTGTTGTTAACCCTCTAAGACCCAGTGTACATATTTATGTACGTTCACCTTGGGTCCTCCTCAAATATTGGCAATTGGTCCGCCTTTTATATTGGCAGGGTAATGATTCCGTCGATATAGCACTATCGATCAATCCCGGACAGAGTATTCTTCGTTCCGACCCATGAAACAGTGATTTTCCCGTTGAAGAAACCAATATGGCGATCGTGTTCAGAGTGGAATCGTTGACGCTCGAAATTGTGTAAAGTTTTTCACGATAAAAGTAAGCAAATTTTATTTCCTCAATTTATCACTGATATTATTTTAAAGGTTGGCGCTTTTATGTTCATTCTATTATGGTTAAAAAATTTATTAAATTGTGCCGCACACATGCAAACACGAAAATGTGCGTATTTATATACATTTACAAAATCATACTTTTTGACAGTGAATTTTATTCAGATCACAAAACTATGATCAGAAGCGTAAGAACTTGAGCTTTAAAACTACTTTGCGGGGGAAAAAATTTATCTGGGCGGGATCGATGTGTCGTTGAGGATTTTAAAGGATTAACTTTTAATTTTATCGACGCGTTTATAGTCGCGTCGTCTTTCCTTCTTCCTTTTTTTTCTTTCTCTCTTTTCCATAAAATTAATATTTGCACGACATCAACAGAGAGATCGCTGTAAATTGAATTTTCCCAAGTGCGATAAAGCAAGTTTGCAAGGCAAAATTGCGATTGACACTTGTTAAGTCGGGAAACGCGCGGAAAGGTTGACTCCTGTATCGAAGGAGTCTCGCGTCCGCCGTCCGCCTTCGCCCGTTCAGGAACACCTGCGCCGTGCTCGATAAGCGTTATCGCGACGCCTCGCAATGGCAGAACAAAAGAGGCCGCGGGAAATGACTGCGGCGAGAGAGCCGCATCGCGGCGGATCGTTGCGGAAATTAAGGACACACTTGCAGCACTTGCGAATGTCGTCGAATTCAGCCGCATCGTGCACCGATGTCGTTCTCGGAAAAAAAGAGGGCGCGACGAGCGCTCGCGCGAAACGATCGAATTCGCGATCTTTCCGCTCGATTTTTCGCATCGCCCGTCGGATTTGCTCTTAATCCAGCGAGCGAACGCTGTGTGCAATCACGCTAAAAATGTCGGCGGCGCGTTTATTAAAAATTCTCATTACATTTCGGTAACACTCCTTATCAATTAATTCTCGCTGTTGTCGAAAGTTTGTTTCGCGTAAACGTCGGCGTTCGTGCGAATAATTTCCTCGATTAAGAAAGAGAGAGGGAGAAAAAAGATTGTACAATGTATCTTCAGAGCGGGCGACACTTTCTCTCGACGCGATCAAGTATGCCGCGACTCGCTACAGTAATGTAGTTAATGGTTCCGGGAAGTTACGTATCGGGAGAACGTGTAACTTCTTCGGAATATTAATCACGATCTCTCCATAAAGTGAGCGTGATACGGCGTGAGTTTCGCGTCGGGCTCGCGAACAAAACAACGGCGTCTCTCCTTGTGTCGCGCGCGCTTGTCGCTCGTCTGACGTCCGCCTCTTTTTACTGCTCCTCCACTGCGAGAGCGCGGCCGGGTCGCGATGTTACGTCGGCCGTCGTCTTGCGAGACGGGTGCGACGGTTCGTGACGGCGGGCGGATTCGCTTGTTGTTTTGCGGACTGCTTCGGGGTGGTACGAGGGAAACTCGCACGAGCGAGAGAGGGCTGTCTTGGGAGCAGTGGACCAACGGCCTTAGCGGGCGAGCCGCGTCGCAATAAAAATTAGTAACTTCAGTTCCCAGGCGGTCGCGCGAGACGTTCTCCACGAAAATTTCGCCCCGACCACGAAACTACGTCCTCTCGCTTCGCAGCGCGAAACTTGGGGATATCCTCGGCGCCAGCGCTCATTCCCGCGGGAATAGCGCGAACAACGTCGTCGGGGGCGCGGGATCGATTCGCGCCACCATCTCGAAGATTGCGCCGGCGACCAGCTGTCGTTTGACCGATTCGCGATGTCGCCCGCTGCGCCTTCTGGCGACGTTATTCTGATTAATCGGCGTCGACTGAGAAGAATCGGAAAGTGTGGCCGACAGAACGACATGGAAAGCACGACAGGCACACCGAGGGAAAGAATATCTGAGAAATAAGAAAACATATATTCGGTGGGTACTGATAACGTATTTACTTATACCAATTCTAAATAAAAAGATATACGTTTAAAAATATTAAAAAATATACTTTCTTAAAACCTCTTAACTTTTCACGAAAGCAACTGTTTATGAAATAAAAGATTTCAGTCAGTATATTATTAGTATTTTCACCAAAAAAATATTTAGTATCTACTAATAGCATATTTACTTAAGTTTAAATTCTTTTATTTGAACAGAATAAATAATTGTTGTCATGAAAAACTAAGCTCTCAAGAGAATACATATTTTTTTACTTGAAAACTATTTTCTATTAACACAGGAGTAAATGGGGTGATTATTGGTACCCACCGAATAAATATAATATTTCTCATTTCTTAGATATTTTTTCTCTCAGTGCAATAATATCGGTTATAATTCTGTATGACCCAAGAAATGCTGTTGCACTTTTAACAAGTGCGATATTTCCTCCGTGTGGAATACAGCAGCGTAATTGGAAAAATAAGAAATCTTATATGTTTTTATTTTTAATTTCAATCTCGCACTCGGAGAATTCTGAACCGGCGGAAATAATAAAAATCAAATATACGAAGAAGTCACGAGAAAAGTCGGTGGACAACGAAATCCTCGCTAAGACAGGCTTGAAATTTGTCGAGAGGCCCGATGGATAGGTGAAAGAAAACGCGAGATATCTGGTGGAAACACCTCTCGTGGAACATAATATAAAATAATTTATATAAGAGAGAGAAAGAGAGAGGGATGCACATCGGAAGAGAGAGAGAGAGAGAGAGAGAGGGGGGAGGGAGAGAAAGTAGAGACCGTGGGGCGACAGTGGCTACGTGGCAAAATGACGGTGCAAAAATTGCGATACGTCGTGGACGACGGTCTATCGATACGTCCGACGCGAAAGGATGGTCTTCCTAGAAGCTGACACTGATGCGTTTCCAGCGGACCGGAGGAGACACACCGAGGTCGAGGAGGGTCCCTCGTTCGTCCATCACTTCCCTATATATACCGACCGCCTTCGGGGTTCTGATTGATAGCATCTTCTGGACGATACCTCGCCTGGCCGTTTTAATCTCTTACAACACGCCGCTGCAATTTTACAACGACAGTCCCGCTAATAGCTACCATAAATTTGTCGTGTCGTTGCCCGTCGCGCGTATTAGATCCCTCGGACACTACTCGCGACGAAATCGCCGTATTTCTCCAAATAATACGTCTGATCATTCCCTTCGCGTTACATGTGACAGCTTTCCGATCGACTTTACGTTCTGTCAGTTCTTTAATTTTAATGCTGCAATACATGATAATGTTTTTGAAATTAAGAAATTTACCAAGAGCAAGTCGGAGCCGACTAGTTTGGCTCCTGAGAAACTCGCGTGTATCGAAACTCCACTGTTCTGTACTCAGCTTATTGCTTAAAGTCGAAAGCTTATCTCTTAAAGCTGACAGCTTATTTCTTCAAGGTTATTGTAGGCATTGCTAACTTTGTATTGCCATACATTATTCATAAATATATTGAAAACATGCTTTACTTCTCATCGATATCTACGCGGAGAGAATTTTATAGTATTAGTTACTATGAAACTTTGTAACCGTGGAATAAACTGACATTCTGCAGTAACTTATTTCGTTGTTTACGCGTACTATTTATATTTTAGGGACTGAAACGCGTACTATTAGAAAATATGTTTCTAGCAAAATTTACTATATTGAGAAGAAAAATATCTAAAAAATATATTTATTCAATAAGCACTAATAACATTTAGCTTAATACATATTTTTGTATTAAGCAACATTTATTTTTAATGAGAAAACATATCTTTTCTTAAATTACTGTTGCTTTTCACGAAAGCAATCGCTTATTCGATTGAAACGAATCTAGATTTAAATATGTTGCCAGTTCTTACTGCATAAAAATCTTCTTATTTTTCAGATATTTTTTCTCTCAGTCTAGATTCTTTAGTGAAATAGATCTTACTGACAGTGTATTTTTCTGCATACCACCAGAAATACATAGTAAAATTAACAAGAATTTATATAATGAGAAGCTGTGATATACTCTCTCTGAGTAGTACTGAACTCTTCAATTATCTCTTCCCAGCTTCATAAAGAAATATCGCTGTGTGGAATGAGTATATCCACGGGATTTACCATCTCTTATACATCATCCCTTAATACCCTTATTCCTACGGTAAGATAACGAAATCCGGTAACGATCCGACGTCAGTCGGCGCAAAGTGTTCACCCTTCCTGGTAACGGCGGGGGTTAATAACGCGTCCCGCGGAGCAGACGCTAAATCTGTGGCTCGTGTTCGCGCGGAAGCGTCAAATTCCGAACGACGGTAATGCGGCGACGAATTCGCGGGTGAATTGCCGGCGCTAACTTAATATTCCGATTTTGGCGGTGAGCCAAGATCGACGCTGGTGTCCCGTTGATCACCGTGCCTAAACAGCGCTGTACACTCATTCGGCCCGACATGTCGGCCAAGTTGAGCGTTTCGACACGCGCACACTCACACGCATACACACACACACACAGGGCGGCGGCACTTTCTCCCTGCCGACGCTTCCGCCCACAAATTCTCGCCGATCGATCTCTCTCCTCCGTTGTGTGTTTACACACGGACTCACAATGAGCGCCCACCCGCCCTTGCTACACGACCTGGAACAATTTACACGCAGGGTTGGCCTCTGAACGACGCTCCGTCGATGGGAAAGAGGAAGACCTGGCGCGTGCTGATCGACGGAAGTAGAGTTCCTCAGGTCAGAGTCAGGACATCGCCCGCTATTTGCAAGGAAGTGAGTGAGTGAGCGCGTGTGTGTGAGAGAGAGAGAGAAAAGTAGCAGTGGGCTTCGTAATTTCAGTCTCATGGAGAATTCACACTTTGGCAGAGAAGCAGAAAACAAAAAAGCAGAAGTCGCGTTGGCGAGTAGGTGAGTAGTCGACAGTTTCTGCTTCTTTCCCAGTGCGAGTTCTGATTAGCTTCTGCCTTTCTGCTTTCCTGCTGAGGTATGAATTCTCCCTTAGAGATTCTCTCTCACTCCCACTCACGTTGCTAAATAGGTGCGGGCAGGATACAAAGTAATCAAGAATCATCATGCTTTGTTGTAACTCTGACTAGAGGAACTCTATATGGAGAGTGCCGCAGGAACACGAGTGTCTTTCGCGAGCTCGATATATGGCCACGTACTCACCCCTACGAGGGCGCGCGTGGGTGGATGAAATGAGTAATTTTTGTTGAAAATATCACACTGCTGGCTCCGACTGCGCTGGACTCGCGATCGTTGCGGATAACGCGAGAGAAACAGTAAAACCGCCTTCTCGTCGAGAGAGAGAGAGAGAGAGAGAGAGAGAGAGAGAGAGAGAGAGGGCGGAAGTGAATGAAGAACGTACGTTGTGTTTATGATAGTTAAGGGTTATGGGCCACGCACGCTTAATCGGCGATTACACTGCCGTTTATTCGCGCGTGTTTATTACTATTCGTCTGCGTGGCTCAATTTCAAGCGACATCATCCCGGTGAACCGGTAGCACACCTGATCGCGAGATAATCCCCCTGGGAGAGTTGCACGTGTTAAAAATACATACCGTGTCAGCAATTCGTAACAATTCACGATATGATGATATGTAATCTCACTTCTAGTAAATAATATAGTTTGTACACCGCTATTATGTTAATTTATATCGTTACTGTCGACTAATGATTTGGCAAACACACCCCAGTCATCCGCGACGCGCACGATGCGACACATTATCCGCCAAAAAGTTGTGTGCGATCTCCGTACACCAGCGATGTCGGATACGGCTAATTTCCAGCCTTAACTAGTGGAGGAATACGTCGGTATTTTTATTGAGATGTACACGCCGAGTCACGTCGCACGCGAAGTCGTCCGGCCCCATTCCATCGCTTCGCAATTTTCGCAGTTGTAAAGGGTTAATTACGGCGGAGCGAAACGTGCCGCTGACGCGGCACAAAGGACTCGCGCGCAATCACCCATCCACCCTCTATCGTCCACGTACAACTGCGAATACACACAGACGCACGCACGCACAGACGTCGTCTCGTTTTACATCGGTGAAGCACCGATCGTGCGCGCCTCGAGCAGACGCGCCCACAAATTCGACGGTGACTCACGTGGCGGCATCACGTTGACGCGCGGCTACACGTTTCTTCTTTCGATTATCGATTCTCTGGTCCGGTCGGGCAGACAGACAGAGGGAAAGGGAGGGGGAGAGAGAGAGAGAGAGAGAGAGACACAGAGACCTGCCCTCCTACTCGCCGCCGGCACGACGCTACTAAGCCACCCCCGTCGTAAGCCACCCTCCGTCGTTGCGTCCGCAGGACATACTCGGTTTATTTCGAAGAGCCCTTTGCCGTTGTCGTCGTCGTCGTTCGCCGACGCGACGTAGAGCTTATGAAAAATGAGCGCAGAACAGTGTTGCAGAACGAAATACGGTTTACAAAAAAATCGCTCCTCTACAATCCGACAGAGTCCCTCGTAGTTCACCATCAAAGTGAGATGAATAATGCTCGCATTGGATTACGCGAATGTTTTTGATATCCCTTAGATATCGGCCCGCGAGAAATTCGCAGCGCGAATTTAGTATAAATTTTATATATTTTGCATTTATAACATAACACACGTCTCGCGAATTCAATCGCGCCGTGTCATGAACGTACGACCCGTTAAATGTTTTAATGTTTTAATGTTTTAAACGTCTCATGTTTCCCTCTTGAATTAGCCAATTTGCCTGGCAAGCGGCGAATTACGTACCCAGCCTTTGGGGTCCTTTTAAATCGCGGCGTGTGGACGTTCTCCGGCAGCTCTCTCTCTCTCTCTCTCTCTCTCTCTCTCTCTCTCTCTCTGTTATTCGTATATAACGAGGTCTCTCTCCCTTTAGCCTGTATCGCGTTTCACGATCGTCCCGTTTCTGCCTGAATACTGATCCTATCTTTCCTTTGAGGGAAGGACCCTCGTCATGTCGGACGATACCGCGATTCGGGCGCGCATCCTCCGCATTTCCGCGAGCATAAGCCCCACGGGTGTCCTTCAGGAGGTGCTTGCACAAACGGCGAGCCCGACGAAACGCTCGTTTCCGAGATACGACGGTGTCGCCGACGACGTGCTAACCCTCTCGTCGCGGTGGCACGTTTCCTCGCGTGTTCACCCTCGTGCTCGGCCCAAGGAACGAGAAGTGATTCTTGAAACGGGGGAGCCTATCCTCTCGCGATTTCTCTCACGGTACTTTACACGGTTCATTCGCGCGGACATTCTACCTATCTTTCGTGATCTTTCTCTCGTCATTACAATCGATTTATAATTTTCTTTTCTTTTGGCCAGGCCGAGAGATCAATTTTGATAGTGGAATATCCATTTATATTGGGTTGCGCAATGAGTAATTTCGGGACAACTGCTTCGGTAACTGCTCGAAAGTTGCATTAAAGAAATTTGCAGCCAAGAGATTTGTAGCCGAAAAGTTCTGAAGACAATTTGGGCTTAAAATAAAAAATTTATGATACGTAGATTACAAATATGCAAGTGACAAAGTAGTTGGATCTCAGATTCTAGAGATATGGTCCATTGAAAATTCCACTTCCACAAGATGGCGCCCAGTGCTCTCCAAGTTGAACTGTGGTCGTGATTATTAAAGGACACTTACATATCTCGACTAAACTTGTCATAGTACTGTCAATCAGTATTTGGTTATAGATCTTTTCACAGCATCAAAATCTCAGATTCAAAATCTTAGATTTCTGAAGCAATCTAAGAAATTCTCAAGAGATCAGATCTCTGAGACAACCTGAAGTCGAATCACTTTGGCACTTTTTATAATTTACGCACTACAAGCTCTTTATTCTAAACCTAAAATGATTTCAAAACTTTTGGCCACGAGTTTGGGTCAGTGGCCTATAGGCACTTGGTCGCATTCTTTCTAGGGTCAAAGAACAATTTACGCGCTATTTTCACCTACAAGATCATCTACCATTCCTCGCATGCAATGTTTTGTGAAGTTACGATGACATAAAAATCATTCCATCTTAGATGCGAAATTACTTATTGCGCATCCCAATGATTTTATTGAACAGCAGACATTTAAATGGAAGTAGCGGGTCAGGTTTCTAGGATGATAATAAGCTCTGTCTATCTATCGATCTGCTTCTTGATCGAGTGTGTAGGCTCTCGATGAAAGGTCTCGAGGAGACGCTTGATTAGCCAGCCGACTTCATTTGTGGAAGTGACGCCGTTGGCCTCTTAGTTCATTGAAACGCCGTAATTATCGTGAGTGCGTCTTGATAGTATCTATTCTCTCCCTCCCTCTCTCTTCTCTTTTCTCTCTCTTTTTTCTCCTGAAAAACTATCAGGCCTCGGGGCTACTAATTGAACTCGATCGGGCAACATTAGCGCGGCGACAGCCAGCCGCGAGAACGTTTCCCCGGGAATTTCGGTTAATTGAGAAAACGACGGAGGGGAAGTCGGTGACGCGAATCTAATACGGGAGAAAATGCTTGCCAAGGTGGTAAAACTTTCGCAAGGACGAGAAGTGTCTCGGCCTTCGCGTTTATTACGCGCCGGCAATCAACGTTGACGGACATTTTATTCCGGCTCCTCCAACGCCTCCCTCTACCCCTTCATTCCGCGTCATCCATCCCTTTCGCCTTTTGTCCCCGCGACTTTCTCGCGCTTTTTACATATCCAGAAGCAAATCTCTCTCTCTCTCTCTCTCTCTCTCTCTCTCACTCTCTCTCACTCTCTCGCTGATTATACAAACTTGGTAGTCAGAGACCTTCTAACTGATTCTCGCCTACTATGAAGATTCGGTGTTGCTCGACAAAAGAGCACCGAAAATCGCGACAGGTCCCGCGACGCGCTGTCATTATCTTAAACAAAAGCCGATTCACGAATCGTTCAACGTCCGTCGATTCCGTCCGCTTCTTTCCGAGACGCACTGATATGAGGCAACTAAAGTGCACTCGCGCGGTCTCGCCGATTGTCTGATTGTGGGAGTTATTCGACGGGGGAGAGGATATCGACGAATTTCATAATTTACTTCCGAACGCACGCTTTGCGTATAATTCGAGCTCTCGCTAATGAGATATTCGGCGTGTCAACAAGTCACAACGAGTAATCACGCTGCCGAAGTTTCCCCAGTGTCGAAGCAACCGCCCCCGCCCCCCAATCGCCGACGGTAAAATGAAAATCGGACGCTAAACTTAAATTAAGATCTCCGTGCGAAAATCTCGCCGTACCGCCGGTCGCCGTTTCGCGTAATTACGAGAGCGATATACCCAGCCCGTTGCGGCGGGAGTTTATCATCATCTCGAGGGGGGAGGTGAGAAGGAGGGGACTTATTCTTCCGCAAAATTTCCTTTCATCTTCTCGCGAGCGCCGACGAAAGAGCTCGGTCTTGATTTACGTATAAAAAGCCAGCCAGCGCAGTTGCGGCGGCGAGGAATCCGTCCGGAAAGTTCCGCCACTTCGGCCGTATAGCCTCTCGCCGCCGATAGCTGCGCGGAAGGAAGGTAAATCAGGGTCGAACATCGATCCCTCGCTCGCCGGCGATGAAATTCGTTACCGTTCAATCTCGACGTAGCGGCGGTTTCGGCGAGCTAGCTAGGCAGCTAGGTAGCGAGCGGGCGAACGCGTTTACAAGCGGATACAAGCGAGCGAGCGCACGCTTGTGATGCGGCGATCACTGCGCAAACGAGGTCAAACTGGTTACCAGAAACCCCCTTAAGTTTCACCGACGGATATATACGTATAACCGGCTTACAACCTCTGGATTCTCTAACGCGCGCGTGTTAGTGTGTGCATGTGGCTGTGTATGCGGTCCCTCTCTCTTTCTTTCGGTAGCTGCTTAAGTCAGACGTTGTCGTGGCGGATTTTTTTTTCTTCATTCCATCCCTGAGGCTACGCGCACCTACCTCCCGCGACAATGAGAGGACCGTTTTATATTTGGAACCCTTTGAGGCATCGGCGCTTGAACTTGCGACGTTTGAGCGCCGCGAACGTCATAGAGCATCGATCTCCTCTCTCGAGTCACCGCGTAAAAATAGTCGCCGCAACCGGGTGATGGTGCGGCGGCTTTTGCGAGCGATTCGCGACGGTCGTAAGGAATGACATCATGAACAGGACAAAGGACGTAATGAAGTAGGGTAAAAGTTCAGATATGTACTTAATTTTTTTAAATCTTTAAATACAAATATTTAAGCTTTCAGCATAAAGTATATGTGTGTATTCAATACATGCATACATGAAATTTATGTTGAAAATTTGAATAATCGTATTTAAAATAATAAGAATGCTCAGGATTAAGTGCATTAGGAAAAGTATTTAAAAATTTATTTATGAAATACAAAATGTATCTCTGTGAAATAACATTTATTCTTGTGAAATAAACGTTATATCCCGCAAATAAATTCTCAAATATTTTTTTATTCAGTGTATATATACGCGAGAATTTTGATACTTTTACTTTACGCATCAAGAAAAAATATTAAAAAAATAAAAAATATTTATTCGATGGATAACTAATAATATATTTATTTACACTGTATATAAAAATATATAAATGTAACACTGCAGTGATATGAAATATGTCTTCAATTAAGAAAATAAATATATAAAAAAAAATAAAAATTCTCTGATAACAAAATATTTTTCAAATAATATGTATTTTTTTTAAATTAACCTTCTATGACAGAGCCGTTTATTTCAATTAAATGAAAAAGAATCTAGATTCAAGTTAACTATGTTATTAATACTCAGCGAAGATATCTTTTATTGTTTAACATAGAAAAATAAAAGGATGAAAGAGTGTGTAATTTACGCGTGTAATCAATATCGCGGAATTTCACTTCTCCGAAATTCTGTCGCATTTCTCTCACTATTGAGCAATTTGGAATTTCAATTAATATACACACATAGATTAGATTAAATTAACATATAATTAAATGCAGTAGTTATTACACCGCAAGCTTCCATTCGTCCTACGCATGCAGGACGCGAAATGAAATTCGTCAGGACAAATGGAATGTATTTATGACGCGTCTGAAAAGCCATAAAAGGGATTCATCCGTTCGCACGACGGTGCGCTTATTAATCGTGAAGCTTTTACAGCGCGCGAATCGATTTTTAGTCGTCGCTATCTTACATCTCGCTCCGGCATTCTTCCACTCGCGGATGGATACGCGAGAGCCGCAGGCAGGGTGTGTGCTCGCTATTGCACAATGTGTACAACATAGCCGGTGTTTGTCGATGTTTATCGCGGAAGGATATTAACCGCGCGACAGGGGCTCGCGTGTTACAGTTACATTAAACGCATCAATTAGCCGGGCACTTCGCGCTCGGGCAACGAAAACAACAATAATAATCGTCGCTACCTCAACGCGCAATTTCGATTATTACGAATCTTTTGCTGTGATGATATATCACAGATGTGATCTATGATGATATTCGATGCGCGCAACATCATTCAGATTTAATTTCACACGGTCGCGTCCCACCGAGGATTCCCCCCTCGCCCGTCTTCCTTCGTATTTTCTCTTTCGGCACATGTGTATGTTTCGTTTGATTTAGATTAATTACTCTTGCCTTGCTTTGCCGCGCTCACGGTGTCAATGGACTGAATTCGAGACCCCTTTTTTTGCCCGCCGTATTCCCAGTTTATCACCGATGTTTCCCTTTCAACGCAGCCGCGTATTATCACATGTAATTTAACGAGCTCGCTTTTGCGCAGCACGCCACTGCAACGGTCCTTATAATGTCACGTGTACGCGATCACATTAAATTCGCGCGGCACGCAATGAGATCGTCGCGATCGATAAACAGTCGCGGCGCGGGGACGCCCTCCGTGTGCGTTCGCGTGAAACGACGATTTCGCGCACGTAATAAGGCCCAAAATCCGTCCATAGTTAACCCTCCCCCCTTGCCGTTTAGTAATTTTGATTCCTTGACTCTTCGCGTTCCGCAGATTTGCGCACGACGTTGACAATTTGCTCGTAAACATCGTCGATATAAGTGAGGAGAATTACAGGCAGTTATCGTCTGTAATTTGGCGCAATTTTACCGTTACTCCCAATCGAGTTGGCACGCGTGGGATAAGACGCTAAAACTATCAAAGCCGAGCGAGCTCGGCTGGCACTTGTAGCGCCCCGAGTCGAAATTTTATTCCCCCATTAACTCTGCAAGTTCTGTCGAACTTGAGGAATAGAGGATTCTTTGAGATATAATACTACAAATATTCGCAATAATTAAGGTACAAAAGAAAGCAACACATTTTCGTTCTCATAATCTATTTTTTTCTGGCGTTGAAAGTCTCCCTGGTAGCTGAAGTTCTTAAAAGAGCTAATGTTGTAAAAACAGGCAAAAGTTGTAAAGACAAACAGTAACAGTTGTATGTCCAATAATTCTACATAGTAATTTAGATCTTCGCGGATTCCGTACAACAACGCTGGTAAGCACACGAGAGAATAAAGAGGCGTCGACAGATGTAAACAAAATGGAATTTGTGGTGCAAGCAGCATTATTAGACACGAAAACCAGCGCGACTTACGTTAAATTTTAAGACCAGTATTCGCAATTATAAAGGACTTACAATCTCTGATGCAGAGCTTCATTATTCGTAATCAGCCGTTGTGCGGCTATTTAAGTCGATGATACTTGTCGTATGGAGTGAATATACCGACCAATAAAATAGCCTTAACGCGGTGCGATTGCCTTATTAGTATTTTATAACCGTATACATATATTCATTTATGAATATTAACGTAAGTTTATAATTATTAACGTAAAGTTGTCACAGTGATTCAATGTTTTGTTCGTGCTATCCTTTCAATGATCAATAAATAACAAATCAATAATGTATAAGGTTAGAAAATCTCAATACCAATTACATTGCGTGTTCTATTCTGCTGACTGGTGTGCGAATTAACGACTAATCAGAGATTTATAAAGCTATGATTATTTATCTCATATAATAATCACATTGATCACGTAATGAAGCTATAATTATTTATTCTATGATTATTTATACACATAATAATTACATTGATCGCGTAATGAAGTTATGATTATTTATATTCTGACTGTTTATCTTGTATAATAATTGATTGCGAATACCGATCCAAATTTCGAGACACGGGTATCTCCTTACTCTCCTTAAATTCCTCAAACGTCCATTAAAATTGGACGTATCCCGCATAATGAACAATTTAACATACCTCAATAAGTACATGATGTGACGCTGACAATATATCCCAGTGTTCTGCATTCTCGGTCCTGGTTTCCTGCTCTTGCATCCTGGCTGCTCCGCCGTCACACTCCGGACAATTCTTGTGGCGCACACACACTAACACTCGCGCAGCATGACAGTTCGACCGAAGAAAAACACGTGCTAACGAACTTCCGCGTCATGATTAGTTAACGTATTTTCAGAGTCGCGACGGGAATGATGATTATGTATAATTCGCGTATAACACATGTAGTCCACGACGTGTGCGCGACGCGGCTTGAAGCGTTAATGACGCAATCACGTACACGCACACGGCGCGCGGCAGTACCAAAACAAACAGCAGAAAGAGCAAGGCACTACGGCAATCGTCAACCGTCTTCCCCCTCCCATCACAACAATAAACACTCTCGGCAGATCGAGGCGAGGCTCACCTCGCATTTGACAACTCTTTCTCCTCACTCCTTCCGAATCTCTAAATTTTATGGACATATTCAACGACAGTGAAGAATTACGAAAAATTCGTTAAAGATCTTAGCACACGTAAAACATCCGTAACACGTTACGTTAACTTAGGAATAAATTTGTCGAGGCACAAAGAAATTTGTAACGTAAGAAAGGACTTTCGTAACGGATTTCTTTGTACGTTGATATAAGTTTATTCGATATTAACGTAACGTGTCACAAGCGTTCTTGTGTGGAGGCGTAAGACCTGACCCGTTATTAATCGCATTATTTGCCAGTGCTAATTATTTAATGTTTGATTATTGTGCGTGCTTTATCTGTAGCCGCAAGTGACGTAATTAATATGTCGCTTATTCAAATTAAGAACGGATTAAGTGCGGACGGAACATCAAGATAACAGAATATTGAATGATTCTACAGAATATTAAAACAATATTAAATAATTCTCAAACAAATAGGTCAATGCAAAGGACTTGTCATGTAAAATCGTCAAATAAAATACTGAGTAAAATTATGCAATTTCAAAGGATTAATAATTTCAACAATTAAAACGAACATATATATCGGTATATTTTTATTAGACATTTAACGTGAGAACTTCCACTTTTTTCCGTTTAATACTCAGACTTCCTACGAAAATTCGATGGAAAAATGACAAATTTTTTTCCAGCAACCTAAAACGTAATTGATTAATAAAATAATCGTCTTCGTAACGTTATATCTAATAAGAATCTGCATCAGGCCTTCAGACTCGATGGAATTTGCAGAGTTATCAGAGGGAACCAAAATTTCGACTCGCGCGACGGGAGAGTTTGATTACCAAATTACCAATTGCGCGCGGCTCTAATTCGTTTGTCTAACTTCAGATATCACCGTAATTTCAATTCGTCGATTCGCAGCCCGTTCACTTCACCGCCGATGCTGCAGCTGCAACAGCACAAGTGGCCGGCGTGTGTTTCAACGGCGAACTTTTCACCCGACAACGGAGCAATATCGAGGCGCCTGAATTCGGCGCAAAATTCGTCGCGGTTCGCGTTTATTGCGCGCGACACGAGCCCGATATGCGGTCTCGCGGCTTTTGTAACGCGCCCTGTCGGGCCAGCCGTATCAATTCACTTGGTATGACCAGTCGTGTTGCATCTAACAGTCGCTCGCAGCTGCATCAAGCGCGCGCGCGCGCAACTGGGAGTGCGTTTTGCGCGGTAGTTAATCGCTCGGTGTGCGAACTGGTCGGCGCGCACGCCGGTTTCAATTTTGTCAGGACGAGACATCGTGTGTGGTTGATACCTTAGTAAAAACTGGACCTCTCTCTCTCTCTCTCTCTCTCTCTCTCTCTCTCTCTCTCTCTCTCT